>NC_024801.2:23654001-23957800 GCF_000309985.2 Brassica rapa | reverse complement strand
GTAACTATATTAATCATAATTTACCATAAATCAAACCCTTGCTACAACACTAAATAGCAACAAATAGTTTTGTAACAATACTCTTCTTGCTATTTTATTACATTTTATAATTAATTTAAATACAAAATGATTACATATTTAACTATTGCTGTAATCTGTATTGTAAAAGAGAACATTGTGAGTTCTTATACAAAAATGGCTTAAAAGATACAAATCAAGTTTGGTAATTATGATTGCAGTACCTTTTTCAAAGAGAAACTTCTCCTCGCCTAATTAAATAAAATATTTTGATTTTCTTGGTATTATTCAGTTTGATCAAATAAGATATCATCGGTAAAGGTAATTAAATATTATCATTAAAACAATGATTCATAATCGAAATGAACAACGAAGATACAGTAAAACCTTTATAAATTAATAATATTGAAACTTTAAAATTTTATTAATTTATAGAGATATTAATTTACAAAAGTTTTCTTTTTTAGATTTTTTCTATTTTTATTAATAAAATAAAAAATACTTGATTTTACCGTATACAAATTATTTAAATTTTTAAAAATTGACTTTCATATTATTTTATTATATTATTTGGTGTATATTGTTATGTTTCATAGAATTGTTATGTGGTTTTTGATATAATTTTACGAAATATTATTAAAATATATTAAAATATTAAAAAAATAAAAATATTTTCATTGTGAATATAAAACCAACAATATAATGTTTAGTCTGTACTTATATAAAATATATATAGAGATATATTATTAATTTATGATTTTAATGGTACTATATATATTTACATGTGAGTTTTAATAATATTATTATCTTATTATTTTATCGATTTGTGTCATATTTTACACCGGTCCAAATTGGAACCGACAAAATTTATTAATTTATAGAAATTATTAATTTATCAAGTATTAATTTATAGAGGTTTTACTTAGTTCGGATACATGAAATAATACATAGTTTGTTTCATAAACGTAGCGTAATATTAACCATTTCAAATTCATGAAAATCTTTTAAAATAACAAGGCCCCCATTTCTGAAGGCCTCAAACTTTGGACTCAGAATGATGGGCTTTATGGAAATGCTATCATATATCTATGAGGAAAATGCATTCTTATTTCTGGATGACAAAAACGCCAAAAAAATTTCCATATAATGCCTGAACGTTTTTCAAAATACAGGCAATTAAAAATCAACTATTGGTTAGACCAGATGCCAAAATATTTTTTTTTTCAAAATTTAATGCATGAAATCATATTTTTAAAAATATCTAATTATATTGGAGACCTCGAATCTAGAAGCCAATTTGTAACATTTAAAACGTTTTTCTATCGATTAAAATAATTGCAATTAGAATATAAAAACTCTAGGTTGCACAATTATCACTAGTAGTTTTTGATTTCTTTTGTCTTGATAATTTCCCTTAACATGTATCTTGTCAGCAATATTCGTTTCCCAATTTATTATTAGATACTAGTTTACAGATGTAATGTCCTTACAATACACCATTTGCATTTCTTTGTATTTGTCTTCGTCAACCACCATTTGGGATTTCTATAGTTTGATACCCAGCAAACTTTCTTATCAGTTGCGTGTAAGAAAAAAAATCGGTATTTGCCACAATAACAAATACTATTTTTGAAATGTATTACTGGTGAATGATATACAATATTTTTTACTATTTAAGACATTCATAAAGATTTGGTGGTGTTTTCGTAAAATAAAGACTAAAACATTTCAAAACCAAACCAAAACTTTGGCGTTTTAGTGTGAATGTGAACAAGAAATCAACAACTATGTGAATAATAAACTATTTATTTCCTCTATTTTCGCTATTAAATCATTCGACTGTTCTATAATTTCATTATTATTTAAATTAACACATATAGTCAAGCCCATTATTTCCGTGAATAATGCAGGACAGCATACAAAAATGTTATGTCATTTAATATAATCATCCCAGATTACATGTTCCACCGTCAAAGTAACGCTCTTATTTCTTTCACTATTTAACGTCTACTTATTCATTTCCACCTCTCCTCTCTCTTCCTCTCCATTTGCTAATTGCTATGGCTTACAACAAGAAGCATGTCAAGATCGATCTCTGGCCAGAGAAGGAGGAGAAAGAGAAAAAATACTCTAAAAACAGAGAAGCCCTTAAGTTAACAGTCCCCACATTTCTTCTCTTCTGCTCCATTTGTCTCATCTTTTTGATTCTCCTTTCCCCATTCACTTCTCCACCGCAAACAACATCATTTGCAGCCTCATCACCCCCCCGCACGTGCGAACAAAACTTCACCGTCTACGTCTACGATCTTCCCAAAGAGTTTAACACCAACCTCCTCCAAAACTGCCGACACTTAAACATATATACCGACATGTGTCCTCACGTGGCTAACAACGGTCTCGGCCAACCTCTCCACCCGGGCGGCGGCGACAGCGAAACATGGTTCGCTACGCACCAGTTCATAGCCGAGATGATTTTTCACGCACGTGTTAAAAACCATCCGTGCCGCACGTGGGAGCCAAACAATGCCGATATTTTCTACGTTCCTTTTTACGGTGGGCTCTACGCATCAAGCGTGTTCCGAGAACAAAACCTAACGAAGCGCGACGAGTTAGCCGTTGGATTAGTTGACTACATGAGTGGTCAAAGATGGTGGGGGAGAAGCAACGGTCGAGATCATTTCTTGGCATTTGGGAGAACAGCTTGGGATTTCATGCGATCTAGTGACGAAGCAAGCACTGACTTTGGTGCAAACATACTCATGCAGGTGCCACTTGTCAGGAACATGTCGGTGCTGACTGTGGAGAGGCAACCGTGGGACGGTGACAACCAGTTTGGTATACCGTATCCCTCGTATTTTCACCCGTACACGTCAGCAGAGATGTTGACGTGGCAAGACAAGATGAGAAGGGTTGAGAGACCACATTTGTTTAGTTTTGTCGGTGGTCCGAGAAAGGGCTTGGAGAAAGCAGCCATTAGAGACGAGCTGATCAGACAATGCGCTGACTCAAGCCGTTGTGAGCTTCTCAAGTGTGAAAGTGGAGGGTCCAGGTTAGATATTTTTTTTTCCATTTTCTACTTCTGTAAATTTGACAGTTGTCTCTATTATTTATTACCCTGGACTTCGATTTCAATATTGACGGGGACCATAATCATCAATTTCAACATAATTTGTATTTACAAATGACAACGACTGCCACGAACGGTTACTTTATTACGTTACGTTTTCATTGGTTAGCTCTCTGTCAATTATTCAACAATAAAATTAGGTGTGCAACCGTATTCGAAGTGTTTCGTGCATTCATTTAAATTGTCTTCACTAGAAAATGTTTTTTTTGGGGGTAAAATTCATTAGAAAATGTTATTAATATTAAACTTAATTATTTGGCTAATTAATGTAGGTGCCACGACCCGATGACGGTATTAGGAGTGATGGCTCGGTCACGGTTTTGCCTACAAGCACCAGGTGACTCGTTCACACGTAGGTCAACATTCGATGCAATGTTAGCCGGGTGCATACCGGTGTTTTTTTCACCACACACTATGTATACACAATACATGTGGTATCTTCCTGACGACAAAAGGAGTTACTCAGTGTTTATGGACGAAAAGAACAGTACTCTAATAGAACAAGAACTCTCGAGGATCTCGGAGAGTGACGTGGTTCAAATGAGGGAAGCTGTTATTGCAATGATCCCGAAAATGACTTATGCGCACCCAAACGCTACTAACTATAATTTGCCAGATGCGGTTGATGTAGCGTTAGAGGCATTAGCTATGCAAGCAAAGGCCAAGGTTGTGTACTCATTGTAATAAGCTCTTATGTTTTTGCTCCTTTTTGGATGTAATTAATCATACTCTTAATCATAATGACTCGAGAATTACCAAATACTGAGAATGAACATGGGCATGTTGCGAGGGAGATCATTTTTCAGCCCATCGATCTGAGATTCGTTTCTCAAAAAGGAAAGCGCGAACCATGTGAATGTCCATATAATAATAATTATAGCCCATTACGATTTTTTCGGGTACAAGCCCAACATTGATGAAGTCGCAGATAAATGTTTATATGATCACAATTTAAAAACTAATCTTCCTTAATGATTTTCATGTAAAATACTTTGGAAAATAACATAAAGTACTCCCCGTGTGCTTTATTTTAAGTTTTTTTCTTAACATATATATAAATGTATATATATATATTTTTTGAATACTATTTCATAAACCAAGAAAATTTATAATATAAAAATTAAACGAATTTAAACATTAATATGTGGTCTTTTATTGTTGACTCATTTTAATCCCATTTCTAATTCAGTTTACCAAAATTGTAGCATATCATACATAAAATATCCCATCAAATTATATCATTCAGGAATCAGGAGCAAGGCAATCCATACCAGACGAATAAATGCTGGTGTGAAGTGAGAACTTTCCGATAGCCACGATAATCCATATAAACATTTAAACTATGAGAAACTAAAACAAACCTAAAGTCTGAATCAATGTTTAATACACAAAGTAAGTTAAGTTTCGACTTGATAGAAGGCCAATCCACCATATTTTTGATCATAATTAGCAAATCTGCACAATCCGTTTTAATTCAAACTAAAAATATTTTCTTCTTACAAAGACTTTTCTTTGGAACGCTGTACAAAGACTAAACAAGTAAACATAGTTGATAGTTCACACAAGACTGTCCATCTCCATATGAAATGCATTGAAACTCCTACTACGTCTACTAGCACCAAATATGTGGCTCTCATGTTGACTTTGAGAAACCATCTCAATTCAATAATTGCTAGTTTACCTATAATCATTTCATTAAACATCAATTTGGCATGTCAAAATCTGAGGGATCACAACAGAAAAACTCATGGCGTCTTAATGCATGGTATTCCCACTTCCTTCTTGCATTTTCCGTTTATTTTTTCCAATGTTATGCTTCTAATGAAACAAATTAGATAGTTTTCACTGGCTTAAAAGTTTGGGTATGTTTTTGTTTTCTTTTATATACTAAATGATCCATGGAAATGTATATTTCTGGACTGAGATGAGTCAGATGACTTAGATTTTTATCCTCATAAAACAAAACATGTATTTTGATATAGAAATGTACTCGAAAGCAATCTAGAGAAGGCTAGTGAACTTAAGTTTTCAAATTTCCCATCATATTAGTACTAAAAAGTGTAAGTAGAGGATAGAAACACATACAAGAGGATTCACAAGAAAAAGTGGCAAGTGATAGTTATTAACTTATTATTAATGTTTTCCCACATGTATTAAAGTTTCTTCTTGTTTTGTTCCTTTGTATATTTTCTTATCGAATAACAAAATATGTGCTTTTTCTCTCTGCTTTGCTTTTGATTCATAAAATTAGTATGACAATACTGTACTACCATTTTTTCAGCTACAGTTCCACAAGTCCTAGAGTCCTATCCATATTTTTCACGACATTATCCTCTAAATTGTTTTTTAACCGTTGTTGTTTCTTCCCTTTTTTTTTTGTTTTTTTGTTTTTTTGTAACACTCCGTTGTTGTTTCTTCCCTAGACTGTATTTTAATCTCGTAATCATTATTAATTCCAGAAACCTTTTAGAAATTCGCAACCGGCCACATGGCCAGCTTCGCATAATTGAGCCACTCACACCAAGTGAAGTAACCGACCAAACCAAACACACGATTTTTTTAAAATTTTTGTATAAAATCATCTGAGGATGATTTATTCAAAATTTAAAATAAGCACTGAAGAGAAGCAAACAGACAAATTATTTACAAAACGTTCGTCGTTCTCGTTTTTCATATTCGCGTTTGAATCTTTATAGACGCAACCGTCACAATCAAATCGTAATTATTTAAAGCATCTTGTCAACAAAAGCCTTTAGCCTCCGATAACGACGTCAGCGTCCCACCAAGTCTCACCGTCCGATTCCGTCAAGTCCGTCAACGCACCGTTAAACCTTCTCAGATCTCCCACGGCGATCTTCCCGCTGACATCATCCCTAACGTATATCTTCTCCACCCCGCCGACGTCGACTCCGAGTATATTCCCGAGAAACCTCCCCGGCTGCCTCCACTCCGCCAGCAACGCCGGCATCCGAAAACCCGCGCGTGGATCGCACGCCTCCACTTTGACGGTGTCGCTACCTTTCTTCTCCGCCGTCAGAAAAAACGACGACGGCGAAGCGGAGGAGCTGCAGTTCCTGAGAAACGACGCCACCACATTCTCACCGTCTCCGTCCTCATCGCCGCCGTCTACATCTAAATGATCCCAAAGTTTCACGACTCCGCTCGATCCGATCCCGCCGAGATCCGGCCACGAGAACAAATCTCCGAAGCTACCATTAAAACAGGTGAAATTACCATTTTGCCCCTGATCGGATCCTCTCACGCGGAAGCTTCCGTTGACCCATCCTTGATCGTAGATCGAGTCAACGTCTTGCTCATCTTCATCTTTATCTTCCTCCTCTTCATCATCTTCATCGTCTGAAGAAGCGGAGGAAGAACAAGAAACATCGGAGTCGCTGTCGTAATCATCGAAAAGAGTTGGGGAAGAGATGGAGACATCTATTTTTCTTAACCTAACAACTAAACTCTTGAGTCTTGTAATAAAATTTGTGAAATAAGCTAAAAATGCAATAATCAAAGCTCCCCATTTCCAGAAACCGTAAGCTTGGTGTAGCTTTCCGATACCGGAAACAGCGACAGATCGAGAGAGGAACGAAGGATCGTTTATTGTGTTAATGCCCACTTCGAAATCTCTAATTCTATTAATCATTGGAACTTCCATAGCGGAGAAATTTTTAAAAGAAATAATTAGGGTTTGTTTGTTTTTTTTTTGTTAAGACAAGGAAGAGTAGAGACTAGAGAGGGTTGAATGTAAGAGATGAAGCAAGCCTTAAAAAGAGGCAAGTGATGGAAAGAGAGAGCTGACGTGTCAGCTAAGTAGTGGATATGCGTGAGAGTCTTTTGGGGCACACGTAGGAAAAAGTGAGAAAGATAAGGCATCAATCACAATGAGTCAGCCTCTGACAGATGTATTCTCTGTGTCTACCATTTAACTATTGAACTCTCTCTCCGCCACAATAAAAGGTAATTGTTTTTTCTTTCCTAGGGTTGTTATTACTTATTACTAGTAATTAAAAATCATAACTATTTGATGAGAAGTTCGAACCACCTACCACAGTATAGTATTTGCCTTTTTCTACACTATTATTGATATAAGGTTTGTGGATTTTAAGTAGGGGTGGGCGTTCGGGTACCCGTTCGGGTTCGGATCGGGTATTTCGGATTTTCGGGTATTTCGGTATAGAGGTGTAGAACCCGTTCGGATATTTCTGTACTTCGGGTCGGGTTCGGGTATTTTAAGTTCGGTTTCGGTTATTTCGGATCGGGTTCGGATATTTAGATTTTGAAGAAAAAAAAATGAAAATTTTCATTTCTCAAATTTCTTGTATTTAAATATATAACTTTTCACTTAACTATTTTTTTATTTTTAATAGATTGCATGGTTAATATATTTGGACATAACATTTTCAAACTAAAAAGACATTAATTTGGTTATTGTTTTTAAATTTTGGATGTAATTTTTTGTTAATTGCTGAAATAAAAAGTTTGACATGCATTTTAAGCGAATAGCAAATCATCTTCTTCGTAATTGTATGTATATCATATGAATTTAAAGTATGTGTAGTATCAATATAAATATTTTATATAAAATGAAAGATGTAAACTATAAATATAAGGTTAATTATCATATGTTCGGTTATTTTCGGATATCCATTCGGGTTCGGATATTACCCGTTCGGGTTCGGATATCCAATCTCTCCTAATTCAATACCCGTTCGGATATTTTGCTACTTCGGTTCGGATTTCGGTTCGGGTTTTTCGAATCGGGTTCGGGTACCACTTCGGATTTCGGGTAAAATGCCCACCCCTAATTTTAAGCCGTCCAAAAATAATTGTGTTGGTGGTTACCTTTTTTTTTTATGAATGTTGGTGGTACTTTGTTAAGAAGAGGATCACCGAGGTCCTCAATGAATATATATTTTTGTTTTTGTTTCTTTTTTTTTCTGTTCAAGAATACGCTATATATAGTATGTGACAACTATGATATGTTCCCAAATACATTTATTTTCTTATCAAGCAATGCATAAAAGAAACATTAATTTTAAAGACATGAACCTCTACAAATATACTTATAATATACAATTAAGTAAATTTGATATCACATAGATTTATGTGGTAGTTATCGTAACAGTCTACATAGCAGATTTTATCTTATAATATATGGTGCAAAATAATTTCTCATACAATTAAGAAATTATAGTCAATTCTATTTTAAATTACAAAAAATTCTGGGATATATGAATATTCTAGGAAAGTCGGAATTTTTCTAAATTGTTTCTTTAAACAGAGAAAAGGGAAAGCCGGAGAGGTGCTAGAAACTCATGTGGGCCCTGTCTGAAGCAATTTCGTATTGTAAGAACAACGACATGTTCACCACAGATTTACACACACGTGTCTCTCCTGAATGAGCGGGAAAACAATGTACCATTTATAGCCATAAGTTATAAGGTCAAAACTACCAGAATGAGCTGGAGATAGATTTGGTCCAAATTCATATCCATCAGGCATCAGTTAGATGCACGCCACTGTTTCTTTTATAAGACGGCAGCATGCCAGCATGAGATCGAATATTAGTTGGGGGCTTTATCGTTCCGGTTACGTTTTCATATTGACTTGTATAAAAACGTATGTGCTCGGTGCTCTAGAAAAGACTCCAAAGCAAAGTCTAAATTGTTTTACTTGATTAGATTTTGGATTTTTTTGGGATAGAGTTGGATTTTAGTGCAACTTGTGTGTTTGAAGACTACTAATTTAGAACAGCTAATTAAGCTTATCGTTTCATGATGGTACTATCTACATTATCCCTACGCACAGAATGTGCCAAGATGGTGAATTGACCCGATTCAATCCGTTTATTAGTGTAACTGATTAAGTATTTTTTTAACTGTTAAGTATTATTTTTGAACCATAATGAATAAAATGGATTGAACAGTTATGAATTATTTCACACAAAACAGTGTAACTGATAAGTTATTGATTTAAAAGGGTTACACTCATTAATGTATTATTGACTACTATAGAAAAATCTGTCATAAAATAATTAAACATATGATTAACCAATATTTAACATATCAATTGTAATACTTATGCCAAATATTTATGCTGCGCTTGAGATTTATTTTATTTTTCGTAGAATATATTCTTTTTCATTTGATATAATAAAAATTGTGCGTAGAGATTAAAAATCAATTGGTTGAATAACAGAAGTTCTGAATATCGTTACTCTACGTACGTATGCATAAAAGTGAATGAAATAGACAACAACAATATTATCAAAATACAATCGACACTCTGTATATGGAGTAATCATTGGCAACCAGCAAAATGTCTTAATCTCTTCAGATGAAGACTAAATATAATAAAATGTTGGTTTTAGTATGATAATTATTATAATAAAATGATTGTTTTTGGTCTGATAATGATAATGGTGATTTCATTATTACGCACGGCCAATGATATGCAATCAAGTTGACAAGCATGTTGTTGCACAGTGAAAGAACATGCATATTCAAAATATGTTGAATATGCAAAATATACACGCTGTACTTGAGATTCATTTTATTTTCCTTAAAATATAATCTCTTTAATTTGATATGATGTTTGTATTTTGTGTTAGAGATATAATCAGTTGGTTAGATGACTAGAGCTCTGAATATGGTTACTCTACGTATGCATCAAAGTGAATGGAATGGACACTAGTTATTATAATATAAAACTACAATCGATACTCTGTATATGGAGTAATTATTCTCAACCACCAGATTGTCTTAATCCCTCAGTATAGTTTATAGAAGAGCCATTCTTTTTAAAAAAAAAAAAAAAAAATAGAAGAGCCATTCAGATAGTATAAATTATAATAAAACGTTGATTTTCGGTATAATAATGATGATGGTGATGGTAATTTGATTGTTATGCATGGAAAATAAAGTGAAATCAAGTTGACAAGCATGTTGCACAGTGAAGAAAGTATTCTGTTAGAATTTACTATTTAGAGTATATTAAAATATTTTTATGATTTGGATAGTAAGAAGGTGTTTGTTTCACCATTTGTCATCTTCATTAAAATGATTCATTTGTATGATTTATTCAAATGATCCATTCAGATTTTTGTGATTGTTTGTTTGTCCATCTACATAGTTCATCTAGATGAATCATCTAAATAGATCTTATGTTTGTTTCTTTATTTTCATTTCCATTCAAATGAGTTCAGTAAGCAAATTACCAAAATACCTTGTGTTGATTTAATCATATGTTTGATATTAATTTTAACTATATTACATTTAATTATTTAGTTTAATATATTTACATTATAATTATTTCAAAATTAACGAGTTTTCTTTTTGCGGTTTGGGCGGAAAAACAAAATTTTTCGGTTTTAGCGAGAAAACAAATTTTTTCTGTTTTGGCGGAAAACAAGATTTTTCGGTTCTGGCGGGAAAACGAGATTTTTTTGTTTTGGCGGGAAAATACAAATTTTTGGTTTTGGCGAAAACACAGGTTTTTGCGGTTTTGCGAGAAAACACGTTTTTGTGGTTTTGGAGGGAACCACGTTTTTGCGATTTTGGCGGGAAACGCATTTTTGCAGTTTTGGCAGGAAAGCATTTTTGCGGTTTTGGCGGGAAAACGCGTTTTTGCGATTTTGGCGGAAAAACACGTTTTTGGCGGGAAAACGCATTTTTTGCGTTTTTGGAAGGAAACACGTTTTTTGCGATTTTGGCGGGAAAACATGCTTTTGCGGTTTTGGCGGGAAAACGCGTTTTTGCGGTTTTGGCGAGAAAACGTTTTTTTTTTTGCGGTTTTGGCGGGAAAACACGTTTTTGCGGTTTTGGCGGAAAATGCGTTTTTTGCGGTTTTAGCGGGAAAACACGTTTTTGGCGGGAACACATTTTTACAGTTTTTGCGGGAAAACGAGATTTTTTGGTTTTGGCGGGAAAATACAAATTTTCATCCGGATGATCTATCTGAATGAGTTACACTTTAATACCTAAACAAACAAAACTCTTATTTTCATCCAGATGGTCCATGCAGACGGAGAAACAAACAGACCCTAAAATGATGAGCGAATGAATGTTTTTGAGAAAACTGAAAGGTTTCGGAGTTGGGCCAACCTAATTTTTAAAGGAGGCGCAAATTCAACGACCCATTTTCTTTTTATTTTTGAGCCCAAACTGTTCTTCCTTGGACTCCAAATCAAATCTCTTTTGTTCCTTAGATGAAGATTGTCTTCTTTTTGGACTGCAACGATGTCGACTTTAACTGCTTTAATTTTATGTTGGTTTATACTTTATACTAGACACTTAGACAACTCAATTATTACTTTATGAAAATATTTGATAGGGACGACTCTGAAATTTAAGGAGTTATAAACATATTAAGAATTTTTTTTTTATACAGTTTGAAGATCACAAAACTTATGTATATTAGTTCTTTAAAATTTGGAAGATAATTATGTCCATAACTGGCCATATATATGATACACAACGTCATACTTCATATATAAAGTTCAACAAAATTGACACTTTCTAAATCAATTCAACGATGTCTTCACACACATACTGAACTTGTTTATATGCAACATGTTCGTGCCGCAAAAATCTCTCGCATGGGTATGTCTTTCTATGGCCGAAGACCTGGTCGGCTTCATTTTTCCTTATGTATAAGCACAAGATTCCTACGCGTAGATGAGGGCTGGTGCGGATAATTAAGACGTCTCAACCGAGTAAATAAATATATATTTTATTGATTAAAATTTTAAATACATAATTACGAACTTTTGTGTCATAGTTATGGATAATGTAACTCTTGTTTAGTTGTTTCAATAGCCCCACAGGATAATCAACACTTTGTGACATACACCACTTAGGGATTGTTCTTGTTGAGCTAACATATTTAAAATATGTTACAAATGCAAAATCACTCTCCATAAATGATTGATCAGAGCCTTGGCTACTAGACGGGTGAAGCAGTTAGGAAATTTGTAGAAATGGTGGCAGAGTTGGCTTTTCGCTAGACAAGGCCATGGCACTAACAATAGATGAGGTTTTACAAGAACTAAAGGCAATCTAGACTGAGGAGCGCATATGCTATGATGACCAGAAAGAAACAACGACCATAGGCTTCAAGTATAACAATACCACGTATCGCTAGTGCTGATCGTGGAGTTGAAGACTAAAATCAGTCATTCTTGTTTATTGTTTTAGAGTTTTAGAGCTAAACCACCTAAAAACTAATGAAAATGCATTCATAATGAAGGCCATTATTTCCACACGATTCTCCAAGTGTAGTCTAGTAAGACAGTTTTATAGCAAATGAATTAACTAGTAGTCACCAAAATCACAAAAGGTACTATTGTCTTCTTTTTTTTTTTTTTTTGTAACACAGGTACTATTGTCTTCATTCTAAGTTTCTAACACTGAAACACACAGTAACAACACAAGAATCTTTAAAGCTGGGAAGATGAATCTAACACCAGAAACACGTGGCTCTCATCAGCTCTCACCAGCTCGCACATTATTTCCTTTTCTTTTGTCTCAAAAAAGGTTTTAAAAACAGAGGAAACGATTCCTTCCTTCTATGCACATTGAAGAAAGTAAAAGTGCACACAACATGAGAAAGAAAAAGGAATCGAATAAACAAAACACTTTTTCTTTTTTTTTTTTTTTCAATCTTTTCTGCAAAGACCCATCAATAATGACACATTTGGAATTTCATTGGAAACTACGTCCTTAAGGTCCACAAAAATTCCATTCAAAGCACGCACTTTCGAGAACAAAGACTGCTTCAAAAGAATCAAAAGAACAATTTTCTTTTGCATTTATAAGGTTTTTGATTATCACTTGGAAACATACGAGGCACCATTACAACTATTAACTCAAGGTTTTTGAAATAATACCAAACCAATGGCGACGCTCCAGAGATTCAAGTTCCTAGCGACGCAGTGTGGAGTTGAACAAAGCCCCACGCGAAGTCCAAGCCCTAGTACAAGTCCTTTGGTACAGTTTCGTCGCAAGAAGACAACCTTAAAGATGCTTCTGAGTCTTAGATCGCCTAGCCGCCGGGAGCAGCCGCTGATTCATCAGACTGCTGACAAGGACGTGGCTGGACGCAAACTGAGAGACTTATTCGTCTCTTCGTCTCCTCTAGAGGAAGAAGAAGAAGAGGAGAGACCACCGAAGGGGAAAACAAAAGAAGAAGTTCTTGCAGCCATGGCAGCTATTAAACTAAACGCATCTACTAGTTCACAGTTGGAGTCATCGGTTTGGTTCGGATTCAGCAAGAGGCTTCTCAAGCGAGCTTGGCGTCCTAAGCTTGGTACCATTACTGAGTAACGTATAATCTATTTCTTCTCTTTTTAATGTGACAATGGAAACAATTTGTTTCCTATATGAACAAATTATATTATCCTTTTTATAAAATTCTCGTATCTTGGCAACAAATCTTATGTTATTATGTAGACCAAAAAAAAATCTTATGTTATTATTAAACTGGTTTGTTTTTTTTTCACGTTGAACTTATCTGTTTTTATTGCTTCAATTTTCCTTATCTGGAGAGAGTACTTGTACAAGAAACCTATGGATCATCTCATAGCTTGTAAATGTAATAACCGCAGACGGTGTTGTCCTCAGTAGGTTAGTAGCACAGCCTCGGTAAAACCCGGGAACTCCTTCATTTCTAAACACCTTCTTTGCGCAGTCAATGACACCCGAATACTTAGCCTTGGCGTTTCTTACTTGCCCTTGTTCTTGAAGCTTGGACCTCACAACCTGAAATGTTTACAGAGAGCATTGTGTAAATGATGAAATAGAAGTGAAATAGAGAAAAACAGAGGAAGGGAAAGTGACCTCGTGCGGGTATGTTGATACAGAGGCGATTACTTTAGATATTGAAGAGGCGACCGCAACTTCCCCAGGGCTTAACTGGTCCACACTTTTATCACCTGAGAACTTGAACTAACTATGATCAGAAACAAGTGAGATTACGAAGATAACAAGACTTGTAGAGATCACTGCTTACCTACTTTTGCCATGTATTGCTTGATCTTTTCATATACTGGAAACTGGATCGCAACATGACTAACTCCCACCAGAGAAGGTATAACGCCACTGTTTCAGCACAAAGCAAATAACAATACAAATATCAATAAATTTAAAAAACATTAGCTGCGATTTCATTGGAGATACTGACCTGTACAACCCTCGGAATCCTTCTTCCCTAAAAATCCTACTAAATGCAGACAACATGCTTTTATAAGGTATAACATCTGGTCTCATTCCTTGTGTCTGAAAAATAGGGAAAACATTAGAGACTCAACGTAATGGAACTGAAACCAACAAAAGCAAAAAACTTGCCATTAATCTTGTTTTGACAACCCAAAGTGGATTAGTTGCAATAGATGTGGAAGCTCCAGCACCACCAGCAGCTACCATGTTTGCCCCAATACTTAGCTTTCCATCTATCACAAGAATATTAACAAAGATACAAGATTAAAAAAAATCAAAACTAAGCAAAAAAAATTAATACTGGCAAACATTGAGTAGTGGGCACAGACCACTTGACTGGAGCAGATCCTTTAACTTTCCATATACAGAAAAGTACACCTGACGAAAGACATGAAGACCTCTTATGCCATCTGAATGATCATAAGAAACAAAGATAGCAAGTTATAATCAAGTGGAAACTCACAGCCCAATTGGGAAGGAGAACTATGATGGTTGGTGAAAGCCCTCGATACATTCCCCTAACACCTTCTTTCTTTAGTATATTCCCTAAGCTTGTAATGATCACACTACCTGACAAATTTATTAAGATGATGATAAAAGCATACACATCTGATATATCCCCAAAAGGAAAACATCTACTGAGAATATATGTTTTATAATTTATTCATGTTTTTATACCTCTTCGAGTTTCAGGAAGACCATGAACCTGTAACCTCGTCTTGATCACATCCAATGGGCAAACAAAAGTCGCAGCGATTGCACCTGAGAAAGTTCCAAAATCAACCAAGAATCAAGATAAAGATGAGATAAACCGAAAACTGACCAGCGGCGGCTCCGGCACCGGCGTTGCAGATGGTGTCTCTAATGCTTTTGGAATCAACGGCAGAGTTCCCAGCTTTTTCACTCATTTTAGCATAAACCAAAAATTAAAGTAAACTAAAATGATAAACTCAACGAGTCTTGAATCGTTCAATTTGTATATGTACAAACGTTGATGCTCTTGGTTGCATTATAATATGATTCAAGAAAATAGTGAAGGAGAGTCTCTCGCCTCTGCTAAAGTTTGTTATTACCATCTCTTCCAAACGGCGGCAAATTGTCTGGCGTTTACAACACACGTGGTGCACTCCATAAGCCGCAACTTCGATGATGGTGCACTTGCTGAGTTGACTTTTCTTTTCATTAAATGGACTATATACATATATTTTGTCAACATCTTCCACGTCTTGCTTCTTGGAGGTCTTATACATGAAAATATGTTTTGTTCGCATTTCATATGAATCTATTATCTAGCACAGTTTTTTCTTCCGTAGAACTACTCATCAGAATCATGACAAGAACGAGTATCATAGCAGGAAAAAACAAATAAATTTATATTCTCTTAAATTACAATTAATTTATTACATAAAAATTTGGATTTACATGGAAAATGATAATTGTAAATTATATGTTTGAATATTACCTATTTAGCAGAATAATATGTCAAAACGACCTATGATCACTCATCAAAATGATCTCCACCAAAATTTTAAATGTGATTTTTTTTTTTTGCTAAACTAGGTAAAAAAAAGAGGAGTTCTCGTCCCTATAAACCTTTTCCCTTTGAAAATGTCCTAATACTATTTTAATTAAATTAATACCGTTTTACCCTCAGATTAATTAATATTTAGTTAATAATTAATAATTTATAAACTAAGAAAAGAAGAAAAAAGAATTCTCAAAGCCGAGGCTGTCGTTCTCCTTCTGTCTCTAGGTCGTCATCTCGGTCCAGTTCCAGATCTTCTTCCCGCTCAGTTTCGAGTCCGTCTAGGTCTCTTTCGCGCTCTTCTTCTCCATATCCTTCCCGGAGCGTGAGTTCAGGAAGTCGCAGCCCTTTACCGTGGAAAATGGTTAGGGTTTCTTTCCAACATTTGGTAATTTGGCTCTTTTAGGAAGTGTGTGTTTTGATTGTCTGTTTTGTTGAATCAATTCGATTTGAGTGAGACAAGTTTGTGTATTGATGATCGGTGCAACTCTAAGGTAAATAAAAGAGATTGATTTTGGAAACACGTCTCAATCAATAAACCAGAGATGGTTTTGTTATTGATGTATAAGCCCGTTGTTTTTTTAATGAAAAAACAGTAGTTAGACCCAATGTGTAATAGAGATTTATCTGCTCTTTTCCTAGTCACTAATCTTCTCAAAAGGCATTGAGAATTGACAGACCGTCTTGTCTTACTAGGTTCATATATGCTTTTGATATGTGTAGTTTACTTGTAGATATTTTTTGAAGTTTAACTTTGTTTTGGTATTCATTTATGTTTGGGATTGATTTTGTTCCAAATATGATAGCAGTAGCATCTTGCCCGATTGGCTTTTATAATCTTGTCTATCAATCTACACATAACTAGGGATATTCAGTTAGCATCAAATATATAAAGATCCATTACCAATCGAACAATCGGTCTTTAGCAAGACTTCACTTGTCAACTTCCTCGGGTGTGATTATAATACGTTTACATAGTGCATCTTCAAGAGCTTTAAAATCCCACCTGTAAACGAGACTTGCAGTTAGCTTCATGAACTGATAACACATATACACAGAGATCTTCTCAGAGACGAAATATTTTACGTTGCATGAGAAGTTCCGCTGCTGTCTTAATATAAATTTTTGTATCCAATTTGATGATTGCAGAAACCTTCCTGAACATAGCTTCCTGTTGATATTAGTTTAAGCTTAAAATAAGAATCCCTACCGAAGTTGTATAGCCTATGAATCAAATGGTATAACCAAATTCGTCCTCAAGCTTGACTCTCATCTCGTCAGCAACTCTCTTGGAGCAACAGTAATCAAATTGTTAAATTAGGTGTGGGATTAACCAAAAATTCTAACGAATATCCATATTCGAGACTCTAATATTCAGACTTAGCTGCATGATGTGGTGCAGGAGAGAAAATCAACCTTGACAACCAGGCGTTTTGGCTGTGTGCAAGCATAACACAGCCTGCTTCGGCCATCCAACTTCTTCAAGGTACTGCAAAATAATATAGACAAGAAACTTGATACAGAAATGAATTTACAATGCTAGTTAGAGTTTTGTGGGAGGCTATGATTTGCATTTTTGGTTAAATATATGTGGCACAACACAAAGAACTTGATACTGAAATGAATTTGATGCATTCGAACCCTTTGACAGTAGATAGCCTTCATCCGTTCTAAATTACAACCAAGAAAACATATAATATGAACAAACCAAAGTTAATGAGATATATAATTATAACTAAGTGTTTGAATACGCATTTACCTGAAGATTACTGAGAGTCTAAAGAAATTATGAAATCTACATTGTTATTATATATATGTAAATAATGCACATGCACTAGTATGATATGTATTTTTGACATACAAAACGAATATAAAATGTTCATGCAATATATTGTTTTTTTATTTATGTAAAATGCACTTGCAATATATAAAACAAGTCCAATATCATTTAATGTCTTGGTTTATTCATTTATTCTCTATCACTAATAAACATATACTTATCATTTAAAACTTGTCGTCAATCCTCATGGCCGACATGAGTGTTGGGCAAAATATTCACCTCAGAAGAACCATTATTTCCTAACACATGCTGCATGTCCATCTCATGAACGTCAGTGTCAAAAGAAATCAAATCTTCAATCGGCAAATCATAACATGCATCTTGTTGAAACTGGCTTATATCTTCTATGTTGGTTTCAAGAGGAGTCGCATTACCTAGAGCAGCATAATTTATTTCACAAAGAAATAAATTTGTATTAGTCTTAGAGGAATCATATATTTAGGAATAACATAACCTTTTAAGAAGAAATCTGGTTCATATGTTTATATTGGTTCCAAGAATGGTCATACTAGTTAATAAGTTCCACAATTTAATCCACCAGAGACCAAACTCTCAAGAGTCATATCAGTTTCACATGATATCATATCTTTAGGAATAACATAGCATTCTCTAAAAGAAGTATTACCTATATCAATTATATTGGTTTGAGGAAGTGTCATATTGCTTTGAAGAGTGACCTCACTGTTCAGAGAAGTATGACTTGGTTCGCAATGGATAACATCATTTTGAACTGTAGATAGAATCATATCTTCAGAAGTAGCACACATTTCTCCTAAAGAAACACAACCCAACTGATCTGGATTAGTCTTGCGGAAGAGTAAGTTCAAATTAAATTTAGGAAGAACATCTAATTTATACTAGTTTAGAAACTGAAACGTGCTAGAATTATATTGAAGCATATAACTTATCAAACGCACCTGAGTTAGATGTACCAACGCTTGATGGCAGGCCAGAATGGTCAAGAAAATTGTTATCGTTTAAGCTAGTTGAAACCAGATTGGTATGGCTAACAGTATCAGTGGGAGAAATGTTGCAAGGTGGGATGTTACTTGTGGCCGCAGGTACACGATCTGCTTCCATGGATGAACTGTTTGGTATATTACCAAACCAAGAGGTACGGCTTAAGTCCATTTTTGTTCCTTGATAAAACTTTAGCGCCATTGTATCCCTCTCCTTAATCCGGTTCTTATCTGAAATTTTATGAAATACGCATATTTGCATTGAGTGATGAATGATGAGTGATGATAAAGAGTTCTCCCTTTTAAGAGAATTCCCACGGAGTTATTACCTGCAAAGAAATTCTTTGCTATGTTGGATAATGTGAAAGGATATTCATTCTTCGATGTTCGATCATTCATAATCCCCAATAAGGATTTTGGATGAGAATCTGCAGAATAGAAGAGTAAAAGAATATGATTGAAACAAAGAAGAAATTGTCAAAATGAAATAAAAATCGTACCTTTTTCACCCAAGTTAGCGCCAGCAGAAAAGAACTTCATCTGATGCTCATAAGTCCAGAAATTATTGCGTATTCCAGTGTTACTATCTATATTATTTCCTTCATTTCTCTTATTTTCAAACTCAACAGGATACACAGTTTTGTTTTTCCTTTCAACATTTGCTATATTTCTTCTTTCTTGGTACGCTGATTTTTTTAACAATGGTTTTCCTAGAAAAGATGATGGACGCTGTCTCCTAAGGATTTCTCTGAAAGCTTTCATCTGATTTATACGTTTCTCCATATTGCCCCCTCCACTTTTAGGTATGCTGATTTTTGTTAACTTTTGGCTCTTATTAGATAAGACATGCTGCAACATGTTGTTGATATCTTTTTCAGAAATAGGCTTCTCTAGGAGATAACACGCTCTTTTTTCCAAAGAGTTTGATGGTTTAGCTTTCTTTCCCTCTGGACTGATCACTTTTTAACATGTACAAGATAAAAAAAAAACAAGTTACCATATACATTAAACAAATGAACAAAATAGTAAGATGATGCATTAAATAAGCGTACATATTAAAGGAATGTCTCTGGTCAGCAAAGAAGTGTAGAAGGAATGTGAATCTATATGAGGCATTTCAGTGTTGGCGATGACAAGTACGATATCCATCTGTTTTTTGAGCATCGATACAGCCTCACTTGCCACATTGACACTTATCACTAATACATCAATTTATATATTAGTTTTTTGAAAAGTTCAAAACCAAATGTTGAAGAAAACAAGCAATTTTTTTCTTATTAGACCTTTAGTTATCTTCAGAAATAAAAATAATAGTTAAGATTTGTATTGTTGATTATATTTCATGCTAATCTAACATATTATATTTAGATAAATTTAGTTTCATATATTTTCTATAATGGAATACCATAAAAATTCAAATGAATAACTAAAATTGAGATAAAATGTTATATTTTTTTATACATTTTTAATAAAATAATTAATTATAGCTTAAATAGATTTATCAAATTAGTTCAAATATTAATAACCACAAATCTATGTATTTTGAATCATAATGTTAACATAATAGATGAAATCATTTATAAATGGATATAATAAATATGTGAATAGAAAAATGATAACTATTATATAAACAGCGAAATAAAAGAAAATTTATAACGAGTAACAAGATCTTTACCTTTGTGAGAAAGTTGTTGAAGCATTGAAGTGAGAGAAGAGATCGATGCAATGTCATGATCGATTAGCAGAATGAAAGTATCACCATTGGAATTAGAAATTTTGTTTCCGGTAACATCAAAAGCAATTTCTTTGGCCATTTCTATAGAAATGTTTTATACAAAAAGAATTCTGATCAGAGAGTTCGAGAAAAAGATCAAGATGAAGAAAGGGGAAACAACTGCATGGACATATATAAAAAATTATGGTCAAACTAAGGTTAAAACTAATTTCCAAAAGAAAAAATTGTATCTTAATTTTTACAGTAAAATATTAATTGACCATCTGACCACATATTATTAACTATATTGCCAACTTTTTTTTTTGTAACACTAACTATATTGCCAACTTAAAACCGAAAGGTCAACAACCATGTCTTCTTTTTTATTGCAACATATTTACTCTACTATTTGACCTTATACTGTATTTTCCAACTGGATGATTTACAGATGTCTAGTTGATAGAACAAAAAGGTGTGTGACCTGCAATTGGGCCTGAAACCCAACCCACTTGCTAAAGCCCATACCCAACAAAAGTTCACTAATCTAACGATTAGAGTTTCGTCAGGTGTGATACTCGAGTGCTGACATCCAAAATCTCACCGGAACGAGCGGAGGTACAGTGGAGCTCGTCGGCAGGGCTTAGCACGGACAGGGGCACCGCCAGCGTCAAGCAAAGCGGGATGCGGCGAGACCTCGATGTTCGGGACAGCGAGCGTTTAAAGAAACCTTAACACGATTCTTCTGAATGAATGTTGATTTGTACCTCGTGACCAGGGGTTGATTAACAGCTTACTTTAAAACTTCATTTTTCCATTCAGCCATTCTTCTTAAACCCAGATCTCTCTATCCATAAATTAATATTGTTTTAATCTGCATTCTCAATTTCTCATATTCCAAATGCTGAAATGCAACAATCTACTTATTTTAGTGATATGATCATCAATGCAAAAAAGTACTTAAAATCTTTTGATGGAGTTAAAAGAAGTGTTACTGAAGTATCACTAGTGATAGCTTCAACCATTATAGCTTTCATTACTATGGTAAAAATGTACGCCATAGCCATCAAGATTTTGTGGTTATAAAGCGAAAATCTGTGGCTATAGAAAAGTAGCCACAAAAGTAAAACATCTTTGATTATAGCGTCATGGCTGAAAATAGTAGCTAAATCGTTATTATTCCAAATGAATCAATACACTCATTTTAGTGATGGAAAAATGTGGTTTTGCAGTTTGACATGAAAATATGATTTTGCAATTTTGATGTGTATTCCATTTGAAAGTAATATAGAATATTGATGTTATCGTAGAGTTAACATATTTAACAAAAATCACATAGATATATTACTGCGCTAATATGTTTAATACGCAGCAAATTTTTTTGGAAATGCACTAAAATTACAATTATATTTAACAATTTTATATGACTATAAATCTAAACTAAAATATTTCTATACGTGAATATTATGTGCATAAATAAAATCATGTTACATTTTTAAATATGTTTTATATTATTACTTTTTGATCATGTAACAAATAAACTAAATGGTTGAAATTGGTTACATCAACTCCTTACATATATGGTTTTAATGAAGTCTGTATGTATTATAATAAAAATAAATAATATACTCATCATCTACTGCAATGATTTTTCTTTCCATAGACTAAGAAAATTGAGTTCGGAAATCTAATTTTCTAAATTATTTATCATAATATATTTGATAAAAGGTTGTATATATGTCTATTGTTGAAATGATTCCTCTGGAAAAATATTTGTAGATGTTCATACGGTTGGCTTTTAAAAATATTAGAAAATAACTTTGATTTATTGCATATGTTGTCGCCTTCTGTAGAACCAAATATACATAACACTTAATATAAAGAATAAATGATAGATAATTATGTTGATGGCATATGTCGTAATATTTCTAATAAGTAGAGGGTTAGTTAATATATGGTATTAGAAGGCTCGTGGTGTGATACATAAGCATAATAAAAAATTTGTTAATAACATACAAAATTAAGGTTATTTTTTAAAAGTCTTTCTGTTTTAATTTAATATATAAGGATTTTGAAACTAAAAACAAATGTCAATTCAAACACTTCAAAAATTAAAATCTACGAATGAAACACGGACAAATTCCTTATAACTCATAAAACAAAATAAATAAAATAGTAAGTGCATTTGGAAGATTTAACACATACATAGGGGACATTAATTTTATCTGAATATTTCACCAACTTCATTCAAAATTACATTAACAATAGAGATAATATTAATTTCATAGGGGGGTCATATGACCCCACACTGCTTCACTACCTCTGCCACTGGCTATTGCTTAAGTCCATTTGCCCTCCTAGATAAAACTTTAGCTTTGTATCCCTTTACCTAATAAGGTTCTTACCTGAAACAGATAAAAAGAAACGTATTTACTTTGAATGATGAATGATGAAAAAGAGTTCTTCCTTTGAGAGAATACCACATGCATGGAGTTACCTGAAAATAAATTTTTTGCTATGTTGGATAATGTGAAAGGATATTTGTAGTCTGAAGGGTATTCAAATGTTTTATTTGTTGGTATCCACTCTTTCCTCGATAGTGTTTCATTCATTCGATCAACTTTAGCTTTGTAAGACTAGAGAAATATATGAAGAAAATAATATAATAAGATCAACATAGTAAAAACACTAAACATGTTGAATAAAAAAAGTATACATATGAACCTGAAGGTGGCGAGCGACTTCCCGGTGAGTCAAATTTGGAACATTCATAATACTCAATATGGATTTGGGATGAGAATCTGTAGAATAAAAGAGTAGAAGAATATGAATGAAGCAAAAAAATAATGGTCAACAATGAAATAAAACTGTACCGTCACCCAAGTTAGAGATAGCAGACAAGAACTTCAAGTGATTCTCACAAGTCCATAAATTACTGCATCTTCTAACTTTACTCTCTATATTATTTACTTCTGTTCTCTGTCTCCTAAGATTTTCTCTGAAAGCTTTCATCTGATTTATACGCAGTAAGGCCTCAGCATTATTAGGTATGCTTATTTTTTCTAACTTCTGGCTCTTATTAGGTAAGACATGTTGCAACATGTTATTGATATCTTTCTCATGAATAGGCCTTGTTAGGAAATAACACGCTCTTTTTTCCAAAGAGTTTGATGATTTGTTTCTCTTCCCCTCTGAACTGATCACTTTTTAACATGTACAAGATGAAAAAGTTAATTTATAATTTAAGCAAATGAGCAAAATAGTAATAAGAAAGAGGACGCCTTACATATCAAAGGAATATCTTTGGTCAGCAAAGAAGTGTAAAACGAATGCGAATCTATATGAGGCATTTCATTGTTGGCGATGACAAGTACGATGTCCTTCTGTTTTTCGAGCATTGATACAGCCTCACTTGCCACATTCACACTTATCACTAAATATCAATTTATATATTAGTTGTTGGAAAATTTTAAAAACCAAGGGTTGAATAAAAAATCAAAATTTTCTTTTAAAATTCTTAATCCTCTACAAAATTTAGAAAATAATTAAAATTTATGGATTTTTATTAGAGGATACTTGATATATAAATATTTATTGTTAGATAAATGATAGGTTTTAGCAAAACTCGAAATTTTTTTATATAGCAACAAATTAAAAAAAAAAATATGGACCAACATAAATCTTCATGAATAAAAATTTGAAAATATGTATTTTCAAACAAATCAGTAATCAGTAAGTGTAAAATAAAGAAAATTTGTAGTTTTACATACTTTTTCTATTTTTCAAAATATTTTCATCAAATTAGTTCAAATATTTTGAAGTATTATCTCACAACCATTTTGAATCATAATGTTAACATTATAGATGAAAAAAAATATGACCGAAAAATCAATAGATAATAACAATTACAATATATATAAAAATAAATAAAAGAAAAGTTAAAGCAGGTAATTAGATGTTTACCCTTGTACGAATGTTGTTTAAGCATTGGAGTGAGAGAAGCGATTGATGCAGTATCATGGTCGATTAGCAGAATGGGAGTATCACCATTGTGTTTAGAAATTTTGGTTCCGAACAAAACAAAAGCAAAATTTTCAGCCATTTTCTGTAGAACTTTTTATAAAAATATATGATAAGAGAGTTCCAGAGAAGGATCAAGATGAGGAAGAGAGAAACAATTGCATGGACATATATAGAAGAACAAAATATAAATAATGAACCAAACTTGTATCTTAATTTTATCGCAACATATTAATTGACCATATGAATAAGTGATTTTAATTTTTAATTTAAATCATATACTTCTTAGTCACATGTTTTATAAAATTATTCATAAATATATATATATATATGCTTCTAAGATATATCCATTTATTAACTTTTTACAAAGTTTTGCTTCTACACTTCCATATGATTTCACTTCTACGTACCCAAGTCTGATTCCATATAACATAGGTTCTAATGTACATCAAAGTTCCAAAATTACTCAATCTTTGCCTTTCTCTAGATCTTACGTGGTCACTTTGAAAAAATATATACACACTTTGAGGTATACGTAATTACGTATCATTTTTCAATTCGTCTTCCCAAAACCATCTTTAGTTGCTATAAGCAGATATGTATTTTTAATTGTGATTTGAATGTTTTACTTATAGTTGTTTAATTTCTTCTTTTTGTAACTAATAGTTGTTTAAATTAATTGCTTTTACGTATCATCTATGTAGATGATTGATTGCTTTCTCTCTTATTTTGCCATAAGATACTGTGATTGATGTATATGTATTTAATAGCCTTTCCCGAAGATATTATTTTCTGGTAATCGTCAACAACACATTCGTAAGACGTCCAAGTTTATATTGTTTGGCGCTTGCAACAACTCAGTTGTATAAATAAAAATGAGTTTGTGATTAAATTTAGGCAAATGGAAGTTAGCAGTATAATTTAAATCTGAATTGGGATTGCTTATAGATGTTGAAGTGAATTCATTACAAAGGGTGAAAGTGACTTGGCCATAAAAGCAGGATTTTTCAGATTGGTATATACAAACAACTAAATTTTAATGTTTATAGATAAAGATGTGAATTTCATTTACCCGACTTTTATAGTATGCTATGCTTAGACATGATACCAACTTTGCTTTTTCAAATAACGGTAAAAACAGTTAGCTTGGAAATTACCTAGAAATTTAATCTCATGCAACTCACATTTACAAATAAGTTTTCTCACATGGTTACGTCTTAAATGACTAAAGTCTAACATATGATCATGTAGACTATAAAACAATGTGGGTGAAAATCTGTTTTTCAAAGCGAACGAGCATTGCCGGATCAAATCGATCTATCAAAAATAATTAAATTTTTATAGAAAAAATTAACTATGTATACCAGTATATATATAATTTAACAAATGATTACCATCATGTGAGGATAAAAAACTTATATTCGGGGAAATAAATGTTACAAAATGGGAAATTAAAAAAAACTTATATTCGGGCATCAATTACATATAATTAATAATATTGAATTTACATGATTTAAACATTAAGTAAATAATCCGCCTCTTCTGCTAAAACTGAAATTTTTCTCTGGAAAATGCTACCTTCAGTGGGCGTCGTAGGTGACTTGTTCCTTTGAATTTGCTGGAATCTCTGGATCTCAAGAAATAAACTCCTATTTGAGAACCGATTATCTACCCCTCAAGAAATTCTGCTTCAGGCTATCTGTGCAATGAATGAATGGGAAAAGCCTAAACCAATCAACCTCTAGCTGCCTTAAAGATGCCACCTTTAACTCGCTTGCCTCGATCTCTGGTGACCTCTGCACAATTCACTTATTGCAACACTGATGCGTCTTGGAAGTCTGGTTCAGTAGGCCTAGCCTGGATTTTCTCTGATCACTTTGAAACCGAGCTTCATCACAAATCGATTTCGCTAGATCAAGTCTCCTCACCGATCATGGCTAAAGCACTGGCGATTAGAGGAGCCTTGCTTCACACAACATAAAAACTTTGTTAAATGATATGTATACCTCTAATCATGGCTAAAGCACTGGCACACAAGTCTCTTGTAATCCCATTTATTGAACCTCTTTAAACTTTTTAACAAAGTTTTTATGTTGCACAAAAAAAAGGAAGGAGCCATACAACAAAACTGAAAACACGTAAAGGAAATTTTTTTTTTTTGCCATCTATTATTTATTAATGGGTAAAAACCCAAAGTAAAAGCCCAAAATGTTTTACATAAAACCCAAACAAAAGGCAATACTAAAGATACCACTTGAGTTTTAAGCTCAAACATACAAGACCCGATTGGCGCCACACGTTACCACACGTCGAGAATTTCGCATGGACGTACACGTATTAAAACCCTCACCAACAAAGAAACACGCGTCACAAAGCCACCCCATCTTACCTAAGCCTACGAGTCAAAACGAAATCGTGTTTTTCTGGAACACACTGGAGCCAAGCCACCTCACACATATTTTTCGCCTGAGTTCTTTCCAAAGAAGAGCGTCCATCGAACTATCTCGAGATCTCATTCAAAGCCACCCTAATCACCACTGATGAATTTAAAATCCACAAACCACCTTTTACTTCTTCACCGCATGAGCCCCTTCAACGAAGAGCTTCAATCAACTCGGGTCGAGATATCATCCGAAGAACGAAGCCATCAATCGAAGACACGAGAGTCACACAAAACAGGAAACATGATGTAAATCAGAATCAAAACCGGCCGCCCATCACCGGAGAAGAAAGCAAAGACGCATAGACAAAAGCCAAACGACCACCGAAGGTAAGGCATGTTGCTGGAATCAAAGCCGATCGGATAACACCGGAACCGGAGAAAACATCGGAACAAGGATCATCAAAACAAAAAGTTCGACTGACGTCGTGGCTAAGGAAATCCGCCGACGTCGGTCAGATTGCACAAGCTTAGTCGGAAATCAAGAGAGAAGATGGAGCACACTACGGTTTTTAAATGTAAAGAAAATTAAAAGTGACGATGTAATCAGAAAATAAAATTAGAACAGAAATAGCATAGCTTTTTGTAAAGACAAAACAATTTAAAAAGGAATAATAAAAACGCAGTCAGTCATTAGAAGGGATAAATCATGTAGGAAAACTCAAAATTATACGTGGTTAAAAAAGAGGTAGAAATACTTGTTTACTGAGAATTCTTTTTTTTTGTTCAAAGTCTGCTGAGATTTTTAGATGTCAAATTTATCTGTAAAGTTGGTTGCACATTGTTTGAAAGACAGGCTTCAGTTGGTGACCAGGAAAATTGAATGAAACTAACATAAAAATGTTGAACAAAATTCTATTTAAGGAATTAAATTGAAATAAAAAAAATATGGAGGAACGTTTGTTCCTCATCAAATTTAGATGTAGAAAATACTCTTCATTAATTCATCAAAATCTGAGGAACATAGATGAATATGGTGGAGTCCATATATTTTTAGTTTGATAAAAAATTCAACTTAATTGGTATCAATTTTGAGGAACAACAGATTCATCATTATTAAAATGATACCACACCATTAATCACCCGTTAAATATGTCCCCAAATTAGTTTCTAACAGATTCTTCCCTTACTAGTTAACATCTACAGAATATATGAAATCTTTATTTTTGTAAACAAATTTCATCTTTTCAACCCATACAATTTCAATCTTGACAAGTAAAAGGGAGACTCAACAAAGAATAATATAAATAAAATTCTCCACTTGTAAAAGCGGTCACGTATCTCTTGTCCTTAAAGCAAAGAACTTGTCTCTTCTTCTCCATTCAAAACTTTGTAGATCCATTCACTCCTCTTTTAGCCAACAACATAAACACAATTCACTCTGTTTCTTTCTCTCTCGATGAAGAACCAAAAAGAGCAAAACTCATCATTGTCTTCTTCATCACCATCTCTAGTAGCAAAGCTTCTCAATGCACAATACCATCAGTTCCTTAATCTCCTCTCTTATTCCCTCATTCTATGTTGCGGCATAATCATCGGTATCCTTCTCCACTCCTCTCTTCAAGACATCTCTTCCATATCTTCACCCAACATCCAACGCATCTCTCAGCTCTTTCTCGTCTCCTCTATTCCTTCTCCTCCTCATCCTTCTCCTTCTCCTCCTCCTCCTTCTCCCCCTCCTCCTTCTCAGCCCGAACACATTGGACTAGAACAGTTTCTGAGGCCGCCGAAGAAGATCATGCACGACATGGAAGAAGAAGAGCTTCTTTGGAGAGCTTCAATGACACCTAAGATCAAGAATTATCCTTTTCGTAGAACACCAAAGGTTGCTTTCATGTTCTTGACAAAAGGTCATTTACCTCTTGCTCCTTTATGGGAGAGATTCTTTCGAGGGCACGAGGGTCTGTTCAGTATCTACGTTCACTCCTACCCTTCTTATAACCAGACAGATCCTGAAGGTTCCGTCTTCCATGGCCGGCAGATTCCTAGCAAGGTCAGCTTCCTACATACTTTGATATTTTGTTTTCTTTGTTATTTTCATTTCGAGACAAAAAGTATTAAAAGATACGTTCAGTAGTCCTAACAAATATCCAAATAAAAAAGTAAAATTGATATCAAAATGTAAAAAAGATATCAAATTGAAATTGATATAAAGATGTAAGAAAAATATCAATCTGATTAAAAAAAGATTGATATTTAAAAATTCTGAAATATATTTAACTGAATGACCAAAAACCATTCACTTTAATTTTAAAGAAAACTGTGTGCTCGTGTTCTAATTTCTAAACATGCTCTACTGAGATTGAGTAAAAGATAAAACAAAAATCTAATATTCAAGAGATCAAAATCATATGTGAAGGAATGTAGATTATCTTGCTCAAGACGATTACTTTTTGTTGAATAAATTATTATACCTTTTATCAAGCAGTTGTTTATGGTCCGTCGTCGGTGCCAGTGATATCATATGATATAATACTATACATTGCATGGTTTTCCTTTTCGTTTTTCTGGGGTCAATATTTTGCATGGTTTATTTTTTCATTAGTGAATTTAAACGTTTTTGCCAAGGCATAAACGCGTGTACCCGCAAAAGAAGAGGGGTCTTATTAGTCCTTTTATCAAAACTTAGTTGGCACAAACATATATGTCTTGAATGAGAATATCTCCCAATTAATTACTTTCCCTAACTTTCTCAAATTTAAGATTCATCAATCTTCTTGTGATATGTCTTTTTATTGCTCTTTTAGAAGTAAATATTGACAAACGGTCGTTAACAATTTAGATATTTATTCCAACTTACCTTTTTTTCTTGGTCCATTGTTACACGCGGTCATTTGAATATTGAATTTTATTTTAGGGATGTACTGTCGGGATATTTAGAAATTTCTGATACTCTGAAATTGAATAAAATTTGTAAAAAACGGGTCTAACTTTGATACTCGATCTTGATCTACTAGCGCTTTTACTCGATATCATTGCAAGATATCGTTGCAATGTACTTGACTCGAGACATTATTTTGTCTGAAACATATAAGTAAAAATAATATATATATATCTATACTTAAGAAAAGTATTTTAAGTATATATAAACATTTTAAGTATTAACCCAAAAATATATTTTAGTTTTGGATATCACTACAAGAAAAAGCACCGCATGCCGACAGCCATCTTTGTCGGTAAGTAATAGGAACAAGCTCGAACCGATGGTCTTCTGAGAAAACTCAATTAGTCGGAGTTTGGGTCTCGGAAATGGATTGATGTCGGAGCTGTGTCGGAAATTTCCGACGAGATATATCCTCGGAAATTTTGTCGGAATCGTTTGTCGGAATACACCGAGACCGTTTCGATGAAATGTGAAGCCACAAACTCGTCGAAGCATGCTCGGAAGTTGGTTTGTCAGAAGTTAATCGGTATTTACCGAGGCCTTTCCGATGATACATGACATTGAATATACCGAGGAGAAATCGTTACTACAGTATTTCCGGTGAATCTGTTTTACACTTCTGGGAAATTGTTTGAAGACCACCGTAATACACTAATACATAAAGATGTTTTTTCTGGAAATTTAATAGATAAATACGTTCTTAACAAAGGAACAAATATACACCATTTGATTATTATAAAGATATACACGGGATATATATTGCTTACAAGAAAAATACAGACTAAATAACTCATAAAAACTAAAAAGTATAAAGGTAAATGTATTGAAACACTAAAACTAAATTTTAAAATATTAAAAATATCTTCTTCTTCATCTTCGTCTTCTCCACACCTTCTGTAAACTCAACTTCTTTGTTGACAAGAAGAATCTCTTGATGTGCATACTCAAATAGCTTCTTAGTGTCTTTAGCCTTATCTAATCTCAATTGTAAAATCGATTTTCTGCAAACACTCGTATATATGTTTTCAAATTTCTCTAGTTCAGATCTACACATGAAGACACACATGAACGCTTATATAAAGAAATACTGAAAAAGCCATGGTTGGTTTTGCTTCGAATGGCGTCACATGTACGCTAGAAGCTATTATGACAATTTTCCGTCAAATCTTCCGAGATCAATTTCTCCTCGGTAACTGCCGAGAAAGAGCTCCGACAATTTATCGTCTACTTTTCCGAAGCCATACCCAGAAAATAATTGATTGTCGGAAATTGATTGTTCCGAGAAATTACCGTCAACATTTTCTGAGAACCTTCCCACAAAACCTGTTCCTCAGAAATTTTTTTGGTTTCCGACAAATTGCCGACTATGCATCTCGAGAAAACAGCGAGAAAATAGATTCATCGGTAATTTCCGAGATGATCCCGACATAATTCATATGTTATCGGAATTTTATCACAAACATGTCGTTACCTTTCCCACAAAAGAAGTTCTCGGTAAATTTCATCGGAGTGGCCATTGTTTTCTTGTAGTGTATATCCTATAAACTGTATAGATTTTATTTTAAAAAATTGCAGTGTACAAATATAGTTTGTTTATAGACTAATCAAACTAGATAAATAATAAACTAAATATGTGTTCAAATATAATAATATAATATTATAGTTATATATAAATTACATAATATATATGATCATGTGTATACGACATGTTTGCGATTTTTTATATACTTTTGATATTTACAAGATTTTTAGTTTCTAATTTATTGTTTAAAATAAAAAATAGCTTATATTTCTTTAAGATCTTATATAAAATGTGATTTTATGCTAAAATAGTATTTATTTAAAATTTAAAATAATATTTATTGAAAATTTACAAATTTTATTGAAAGCTACATGTAGCCATTTTTAATTACAAAATGGAAGAGAAAAGGCAAAGACATTCAGTCTGAAATCTGAATCAAACTATAATAAATAAATTTTTAATATAGTAGCTAATTTTTCTAAAATCGAAAGCAAAACAAAATCGAATTGAAGTCAGAACTGAATACCCCTAAGGCCCTAACTAACACTGTTGATAAAAAAAACACTGTTATTTAAATTTACATTTTTATTCATTGACTGCTAATTCAAGTTAATAGACCACAAGTAGATTACCTTATGGTTTTTGATAGATTCCATTATGTTTTTGGTCTTATAACAATTTTTTGAATTATTTATTGATAATACAGAGAGTGGATTGGGGATATGTGAATATGGTGGAAGCAGAACAAAGATTACTAGCAAATGCTTTATTAGACATATCAAACGAACGATTCGTACTTCTCTCGGAATCATGCATCCCTCTCTTCAACTTTACAACAGTTTACTCCTACCTCACTAAATCAATTCAAACTCACGTCCAGTCCTACGACGAACTCGGTGGCGTTGGACGTGGCCGATACAGCCCTGAAATGAAGCCACGTATCCAGCTACGACACTGGCGTAAAGGCTCCCAATGGTTCGAGTTGGACCGTGCCATGGCCCTCGAAATCATCTCCGACAAAATTTATTGGCCTCTCTTTTACCGTTATTGCCATCACGGTTGCTACACAGACGAGCACTACATCCCGACACTCCTCAACATCAAATCGAGCCTTGGTCGTCGCAACTCGAACCGGACTCTCACGTGGGTCGACTGGTCGAAAGGTGGACCCCATCCAAACCGATTTATCAGATACGAGGTGACAGAAGAGTTCTTAGTGAAGCTGAGGAGTGGTGGTGAGGAGAATAGGCAGTGTTACCACAATGGAGAGAAAACGAATATTTGTTATTTATTTGCTCGCAAGTTCTTGCCCACTGCTCTCGGCAGGTTGCTCAGGCTTGCACCTACTGTTCTATATTTCTGATAGTTTTCTTTCATTTAAATATGTTTTTTTTTTCAATTTGTCAACGTAATGTTGTATTCTTTTAATTCTTCTTTCCAATTCAAAAATGATCATTTACCCTACATTGAGAGACAATCGTTAGCCCGATCCTATATTGAAATTAATCTATTCGCAAAGCCTATGAAAACTGAATAATATCTATCAACAGTCAATAAATTGAAATTCCATACTTAATCTTATGTACGATAGTAACTATAAATTAATATTTAAGAAATACTATAAGTTAAAAATAAAGGGTTCAAAATATGACTTAAAAAATATCTTATGTAAATATATGATCTATTAAAATCATAGACCAATAATTAAAATATGGAGGATTTATATAAATACAAACAAAAAATCTTATCATTTATTCTTATTCACGATAAAATCCATATTTTTAGTTTTTTCTTAACACTTCAAACCATTTAAATATTATATTATCATATTACTTCTAAAAACATGTTTAAATTTTGTGGTACATTTTTCTTATACACCAAATAATTTAATAAGAATAGTATGAAAACCAAATTTATAAAATGTAATCAATATATAAACTATGAAAAAACTCTCATCTTACATAAAATATATTTTAAATATAAATTTATTTCTATATTTATAATCTCTAAATTAATAAAATATTATAATTCTATTATTGTAAATTATAAAGTTTTTATGTAATTTGCTATCTTGTAATATTAGCCATGTCACATTGAGGCTTAACAAAATACATAAAAAATGACAAGTTGTTTTGTGGTTTTGACTAAATGACAAGTTGCTTAACAAAATACATAAATATTTCCATTTAACTGTTTGTTATCTTGTAATATTAGCCAATGAAAACCAAGTTGCGGTGGTCTAGTGGTTTTGACTAAATGACAAGTTGTCATATTTATCTACATCAGAAATCAATTTTCATCCAGTGTAAAATTGGTAGCTCCATGTATGATTAGACTTAACTTCCACGTAGAGCAACCGAATTTGCATGTCTCCGACTCATATGAGCAATGATTAGTCAGGCTTCAGTCTGGACGCCTCTCCCTATTCCATATTTATGTTTCTATGGTTGACTATTTTGTATCTCTATGTAATGCTATCTAATATGAAGCCGACGATGTTGCATACTATGCGATAAGAAGCTCACATGCTTCCCATACTTATATAGTCCTTCTAGTTTCTATAATCCGAGAAATCAGAAAGAAATAATGGACCGGACTATAAGGCATCTCTAGTGGCCGGCGTTACATTCATCCAGACCATGTAACAGCACCTCCATCCAGGGGTGAAGTCAGGATCATTTTCTAGTGGGTGCATAAGCTATACAAAATTTGGAAATGTAAAGAGGAATCGAAGCTTATACACCTAGGGGGTGCACACATGCAACCATCACAACTAACTGATTTCAATGAACATTTATATACTACTAAATAACTGTTATTAATAATATTATGGGTGCATGTGTCCCCATTGTAGCTGCACTAGTTTTGCCCCTGCCTCCATCAATTGATACTTACTGAGTTTCTAAGTAATTAAGAGAAATAAAAAATTATTTATCATACGAAAATAGAGTCATATTTTTTTATCTACCATACACAAGTCTATGTTAGACCATTTATTAGAAATTTAATTAAAAATCCTAAAATTACTCATATATGATATTCTCCTAACAAAAATAATATACATCTAAACAATAACATTTCTAAGAAAACATATATATATTGTCATTAGGTAATTATCATTTGACTCTTTATCATATTTAATATAGACCATATTTTATATATTCCAGTAACTAATTTTGAAATTAAATAGTATAGCCCAATTCTTTTTAAATTATCAAATTAAATTTTTATATAAAACAAAATAAATAATATTTTATTGGTTGTAACATTTTATGTTGATATTTTTAGTAAAAATAAAAACATTAAACTGAATTATAATATATTAAATAAAATAATATTTTAAAATATAACAAAAATAATTTAATTTATTCTCATAAAAACATTTCGAGAATAAAAATTTCTAAACAAAGAAGCTAATATTTTTTTTATTAATTCATATAAAACTAATGTTTAAAATTAAATTATTAATATTGATGTTGCATTTTAAATAAATAAAAAAATACTTCATTAATATATGATTTGTACAAGGATAATTCTCATAAATAGAAAATTTTCAAGTTTTGGTCACAAAAATAGAGCACAAGGAGGAAAATTACCAAAATGTTTCATTTAATAGGTAAAATGACACTAATACCCTAGATATATAAAAAATAAAAAAATATTTTTTTATAGTTTTAGATTATATGTTTTCAAATTCGAACTTTTTTATAATTTTTTTTGAATTTGTTTTTTATTTTTTTCGAAATTTTTTTTTTTTATTCGAAAATACTTTTTGAAACTATTTTTAAAATTTTTATTTTCAAATTTTTAATATTTATTTTTATTTTATAAAATTTTAAACCTCAATCCCAAATCTCCACCCCTTAACTCTAACCCATAAGGTTTGGATTAGTTAATCCTAGGGGGTATAAGTGTATATTTACCTCTTTAATAAAATATTTTGGTCATTTTGATTCTTAGAGTTTATATTTGTGATAAAAAAAATTTTAGTGTTATCTTAGGGTATTTTTCTTTGTACAATATCATCAAACAAATTTCAAAAAATAAAAAAATTCAAAATAAAAATTATATACATAAAATTGAGATTAGATATATATCTTTATAACATATTTTATATTTTAAATATTAATTTTAAAATATAAATATATCCGCACGGATGTGCGGGTTAATAAAAGTTTCTTAAAAGTCAATAAAAAGTTCTTAAAAGAGGACTTTTAAGATTCTCTTCGGAACCTATGATGCATGTGTCAAATTAAGCTTTTTTCTAAAAACTACAAATTAATTCAATAACTAAACTCTATTAAAATATAAATTTTCTTTAGTTTAGAACCTTAAGTAAGATACTATACCAATAAGGGTGAGATAGCCAATTAAGTCAGCCAAACATTAAGCACAAGTGGCAAAACTTCGTAAAACGATTCAGACTTTGTGATTCTGTAGACAATATTGTCTTGGGGATGACCAGAAGAGTCAGGACAAAAGTGTTAAGAGCAAATCCAATAATAACGATTTTGACAAAGACCCTAGATGAGAATAACATTAAAGGGATCAATGAAAGACAAAAAGTTATTTGAATGCTAGCTTTCCGTAATTTTCATGTTTTGAATTTTATTCATCATGTTTAGAGGAAAAAAAATTATTAAATACAATCCACGTGTAGCGCAGAAAACGATCTAGTAGTTAATAATATGTGGTCAAATGATTTTTTCTCAAAGGAATTTATTTTAACTGTGGTCAAATCTAAATAGTTTTAATTTTATATCCATTCAACTGATTTCATATTATGTAAGTGTTTGGGAATTGGTCACCTTTCCATTGGACGTAAAACAGTATACATACAAGATGAATGATATCTATTGACGCCTGTCGTATCGTAAATATATAAGGAATATACTTATCCTATAAAAAAAATGGATATGAAGATATCCTAACTAACAATAGCTTCGAGATTTTCTTAAAAATGAAACAATAACAAAATGCTGTTGAGATTACAATTGGATTAGTCGAAAAAAACCTAAAAACTTACTCCATTGCATGTGTAATTTTTGTTAACGTCCTACTAATCATTCATGCCACAAAGATCTTCAATTTTACTTGCTCATCTCCCTTTCTTCACCTCATTCCACCTAAAAATTAAGATCCATCCATCCACTTCTAACCTCTTTATATTTTGAAAACAAAATTCTCATACTCATGTATTTCTTAGTCGGAGATGCCAACACAAAAGGACCGAAACTCATCATCATTATTTCTAGTGATCAAGCTTCTCAATCCACTGCTCCATCATTTCCTCAATCTCCTATTCTATTTTTTCCTCCTCTGCTTTGGCGTGGTAGTTGGAATCATTGTTCATTCTTCTCTAGAAGCATCATCTTTGCCTTATTATCCAACCGTTCAAAGTGTTTCCCAACTCGTCCTCGTTACATCTCCTCCTCCCCCTACTTCTCCTTCTCCTTTGCCTCAGAACTACGAGCTCGAAATGTTTCTGAGGCCACCGAAGATTAACATCATGCATAATATGGAAGACAACGAGCTCTTTTGGAGAGCTTCAATGGATCCTAAGATCAGGAGTTACCCTTTCTCTCGAACCCCTAAGGTTGCTTTCATGTTCTTGACAAGGGGACCTTTACCTCTGGCTCCTCTATGGGAAAGATTCTTTCGAGGGTGTGAAGGTCTTTTCACTATTTATATTCACACCAATCCGTCTTACAAAGAGTCCATGCCCCAAGGCTCGGTGTTTCTTGGCCGCCGCATTCCGAGCAAGGTCAGCCTTTAACCCCATCGTTTATAATATTTTCCTTTCTGCCTTCTCTTGTCCATTTTGGTTTGTTGCAATAACAGCTTGGTTTGGGGAAAAGACAAATAGCGTTTAACACTTTAGCCCATTCACAGAAAGACCACAATGACTTGTGTATATCCTCATCTGGCATATAATGGAATACATTTTATATTTTAAATAGCTCTATCTACATTTCTACATTTTATATTTTAAATAGCTCTATCTACCTTTCTACATTTTATATTTTAAATAGCTCTATCTACCATTTGTTCAAAAAAAAAAAAGCTCTATCTACCATTCTACATATAGTTATCCGTGTACTTAACCACTAACCTAATTACCCTCTCTGAACTAAATAGGTTCGATTAGTATTAATTTTCTTTGTAGTATAACCAGTACCGGCCCTGGGTACAAGCTGCACAAGCTTGTGCTTCCGGCCCTTTATAAAATATATGATTTTCCGGCCCTAAAATATCACAAATTTCTTGTAGCATAGTTGGTTTACGCTGGAATTTAGAGTGCTTCAGGTGAGAGGTTCGAATCTTTGGAACCCTTTTTTTAGTTACTTGATAACAGGCCCAATATTCTGTTTTTGCTTCCAGCCCTTTATTTTAACGGGCCGGGCCTGAGTATAACTACATAATCTCAAAACAATTGCACAATTGATGAATATATAAATTTGTATCTAATCAAAGAGATCACAGTCTAACGTCCTAATGTATTAACGCAGAGAGTGGACTGGGCAAACGCAAACATGGTAGACGCAGAACGTAGGTTACTAGCAAACGCATTATTAGACATCAACAACGAGCGTTTCCTTCTCCTCTCGGAATCATGCATCCCTCTCTTCAACTTCACCACTATCTACTCTTACCTCATCAACTCCACTCAAACCCACGTAGATTCTTACGACCTCCCCTTCGGCCGCGTCCGCTACAGCCGCCGCATGTATCCACACATCCACCTGCACCACTGGCGTAAAGGCTCTCAGTGGTTCGAGCTAGACCGACCCATGGCCCTGGAGACTGTCTCCGACACATTCTACTGGCCCATCTTCAGGGCATACTGTCGCTGTCCCGACGAGCACTACTTCCCGACGCTACTCAACTTGACGCCCAGCCTCGGGTCGCGTAACTCAAACAGGACGTTGACGTGGACTGACTGGGGGAAGCGTAGGGCCCATCCGAGATCGTTTGGTGGGCCGGAGGTGAATGTGGAGTTCTTGAATTGGCTTAGGAGGAGTGACAAAGAGTATTGTGAACACAAAGGAGTGGATAAGACGAGGCCTTGCTTTCTCTTTGCTCGCAAGTTTTCGTCTAATGCTTTGGATAAGTTGCTCCGGTTTGCATCCACCGTCATGTATTTCTGATCACTATTTTTCTCTCTTCTATTTTGCTTTTATTTTGTATAGGTGTGTAAAGTTCTTATACTTGGATACGTACTATCTGAAAGATGTTCCAACGACCATTTTTTACTCGTGTACATATATAAAAATACTCCTATAAAATATGATCAGATGACGAAGTCCTTAGCCAATTAAAACTATATATGTACGCTACTGACCCCATATTCGTGTGTGAAGGGATCCAGGAGATTCCAGATCATAGACCCATAGAGACAAAAGAATGTTAAATTTTTAGTCAGCGGCGAGATCTTAAGACTAGGAACTTCTTTTTTTTTTTTTTTTTTTTAAAGACTAGGAACTTCATATTCAACTAGCTAGTAGGGTTAGCAGTTGTGCGTTGATGAATCCCTTCTCTTTTGTGACGTTTACAGAAAAGATTCTTGTAACATACTTCTTTCATCATTTTAAATTGTTTGCTATTGTGTGTTTTGGATGCTAGTGAAGGTGGATGAACTGCTAAAGCAAAGGGATACAATATGCCATTCACCCTTCTCTGGGGTACAGACACCAAGCAACGTGAGTAACAGTAAAGGTTAGAAAAAGAATCAAAAGGCGATGTGGACAGTGTGGGTGAAGAAAAGTGGATCAGAGAGTAGAGACAAGACAAAGAGGAAATGGTTCAACTTGAACATAAAAGGAACTGATAAGAAGCTTGGTTGACCTGAGCAAAAGGGCAGATTTGTTGTGAGTTCACTGGTATATTCGTTAAGACAGAACTGACTCATTGACTGTTGGCACTGTGGTGGCTCTGTGTCTAGGCACATGTATATGTTCATCGAAATGGTTTGAAAGAGAAAGAGAAAAAAAAACTAAATATGAAAGTGGTTTTGAAATGTATGCAAATGCATCATTTATTCATTGTTTAATATTTTATTATTTGTCACTGGAACACTTTCCACATTGCATCTTAGAGCAAATTCCATTGCTACATAGTGAAATAAAATTAAGAAAAAAAATACATGAGAAATTTCCATGACAGGTGTTTGTGTATATCTTGGACTTTGGGTTTTGTTTGTAATTGTCGTAGGTATGTGGTAGATTTACAAAACACTTAAAAATCGAGGTCCTTTTTAGCAATTAATTTAGGAGAACCCTTGTTTCGTGTTCTTACACAATCTTCTTCCTTCCTTCGTCTCCTCTGAATAGATTAGATTAGATCTTCTTTCCGGATCATCGTCTCTTACCGATTCGTTCAATTATCCATCGTTTGTGATTGAAACAAGGTATCTACGATGAGTTCGAAGAAGGTGGAAGGCTCCTCAGCTCCGGCGAATCGAAGAGACCCGTACGAGGTGCTCTCTGTAGCAAGAGACGCCACTGATCAAGAAATCAAATCCGCTTACCGTAAATTAGCTCTCAAGTAAGCTCCTTTTCATTCTCAGATTCGTAAAGATCTCTTCTTTGGTGAAATTGAATCAAACCCTTTTGTTGTCATGTATGGATTGAATCAGGTATCATCCGGATAAGAACGCGAATAATCCAGAAGCTTCTGATCTTTTCAAGGAGGTTGCTTTCTCTTACAGCATCTTGTCTGACCCGGAGAAGAGAAGGCAATACGACAATGCTGGGTTTGAGGTGATGATGCTTTTGCCTCTATCTTTGTCTCTTTGTTAGACTTTTGTAGATATAATTAAAAGAGTTGTGTTCAGGCTCTTGATGCTGATGGAATGGAAATGGAAATCGACTTGTCTAACTTAGGAACTGTAAACACCATGTTTGCTGCATTGTTCAGGTGAATTTTTATATCTCTTTTTAAAAAAATTATTACAATCTGGTTTGAATCCTTTCTTTAATGAATTGTCAAAAAATGTCAGCAAACTAGGTGTGCCTATCAAGACCACTGTGTCTGCCAATGTTCTTGAGGAGGCTATGAATGGAACTGTTACTGTTAGGCCTCTTCCTATTGGTACATCTGTTAGCGGCAAGGTCTGAACTCTGATTCCACTCCTCATGTCCCTTGTCTATTTGGGATTTGAATTTATATATCACATCTCAGGTTGAGAAGCAATGCGCTCATTTTTTTGGAGTTACAATAAGTGAACAACAAGCTGAGTCAGGGGTTGTTGTTAGAGTGACTTCAACTGCACAAAGTAAATTCAAAGTATGCTCCCTCTGCTCTTGTAAGATGTTTTCATCTAATCAACTCTATTGACTAACTTTGGTATCTGTCTTGTCTGCCTCCAGTTACTTTATTTTGAGCAAGATTCAAGTGGCGGCTATGGATTAGCCTTACAGGTACCACATAATTACTCTCTTGCTGACGTGTCCTTGGATGAGATAAAAAGGCAGATGCAATAGTCTTTAACAGCATCTTGGATTCTATTTGTTATTGCAGGAAGAGAGTGAGAAAACAGGGAAGGTGACATCAGCCGGCATGTATTTCTTACATTTTCAAGTTTACAGAATGGATTCAACTGTCAATGCGGTATGCAAGCTCTGAACCTTTTAGTCATTTATAATCATCAGACATCTTAGAGTAGGAAGAGGTATTGAAGCAATCCAAATTGTGGTTATGGTGCAGTTAGCTGCAGCCAAGGACCCTGAATCCGCTTTCTTCAAGCGTTTGGAAGGTCTTCAACCTTGTGAAGTCTCGGAACTGAGAGCTGGCACTCATATATTTGCAGTTTACGGTATGTAATCATTACTCTTTTCACAGTAGCTGGATCGTTTTTGAGACTTTGGTTTAATTACTTTTCAGGTGATAACTTCTTTAAGACTGCATCTTACACAATTGAGGCACTTTGTGCAAAGACCTATGAGGAGACGACAGAGAAGTTGAAGGAGATTGAAGCTCAAATCTTAAGAAAGAGAAACGACTTGCGGCAGTTTGAAACTGAGTACCGAAAAGTAATATTGAGAGCTCAGCTCAGTCAGTATTTAAAGAGACATGTAACCTGATGATCTGCTATGTTTGTTTGCAGGCTTTGGCTCGCTTTCAAGAAGTTACCACCAGATACACCCAGGAGAAGCAAACTGTATGTTAATAAACATCTTATAGCTTTGTTCTTTATTGGCATTGTCTTCTGTGATTAATAAGCAATGTTTATAGAGACAATGTGTTTGATTTGTCTTCTTTGGATGATGGTGAAGGTGGATGAGCTGCTAAAGCAACGGGACTCGATTCATTCGTCTTTCTCTGTGGTGAAGACACCAAGCGGCAACAACTTGAGCAACGGAAGTAGCAGCAAAGCTCAGGGAGATGAACCAAAAGGAGAGGGTGATAGTGCAGGAGAAGAAGGCGGGGCAGAGAGTAGAGACAAATCGAAAAGGAAATGGTTCAACTTGAACATAAAAGGATCTGATAAGAAGCTTGGTTGACCAGATGGTGGCTTTGTTCCTTTGTTGGTATCTTAAAGTCTTTTTGGTGTTTTTGTTCATTCGTTCGTGGGAACTGATACGTTGTCACTGGTATAAACTGGTATTATTATCATTGTGCGCGTTATATGTTCATTTGAATGGTCCGTAAGCTCTTTTAATGCAGAAGGATTGTAGTGGTCATAGGAAAGCTTTTCAAGTTGGGATATGCAACTCTGATTTTATTGTAAGTTTTTGAAGTTATAATTTCCTGAAAAGATATATATTATAAAATACAAACTGCTGACAGAAAAATACAAACTTGGCAAAAAAAATTTAACACTGGGTAAATCACAATTACATTCTATGATTTTTAATCTATTACATCATCGTATAACTTTGGCAAATTTTAAAATGAGTTTATTATCAGTATATATATTATAAATAATAAAATATGGATAAATCGTTTTTTCTTTAAATCTAGTAGAGAGGAAAGTGGCGACTAATGTTTCTAGAGCTGATCTGAGCACAGTCCAGTAAAAATATTGATCTTTGTTAGCAAAGTTTTTGAATGTTATATACATAGACACATGTTTTCAAATTTAAAAGAAAGTTTTATCAAAATCTGAGATCCGTAAATGTTTTATATGATTCTCAAGACTTTATTCATTATGTGTATGTATGAAGTTAATTAGTTAGCTTTTCCTTTTTGAAAGTATTTTAAAAGTTATTGTAATGTTAAATGACTAGAGTTCAACTAATCTCGTCAAGATGTTGTAAGGATGTCATAAAAATCAAGGATTATTGGGTTATGTGATATTCCATATTATTTATATAAAAAGGCCACCAAAAAAATGAATCACTTTTTATTTTTACTTTAAAGGCCACTGGATTAACAAGAAGTTTAGAATTTGATTGGTGTGATCAAATTTTCTTTACTGACATTAGAGGTAGTTTTCTACTGGTTATGAAAAAAACAGAAGCGATATGTAACCAAACTTAATATTTCAAAAATAGCTCAACATATCCATAACACTTGGGTGGTTCAATAATCAATCCCTTTTTATTTTGTATAGGCTTTCAAACCGGTCTGTGGTGATTTGCGTAAAAATAATCGCACAACTTTTGGTAATCTCTTTTAGCAAAAAAAAAAAAAACTTTTGGTAATCTTATATATTATAAATAAATTTTGTTACGTCCAGTTATACTCTGTTACAACTTAGTTTGACTAGATATGCCTCGTAAAAAGTTTAGATGTTTTTACGATTTTTGCGTTTCGGGTCTTTGGACTTAGCAACCAGTAAATGGATCAGGCATCGGTAAGATACCTGTTCGAAACACATGTTCAAGTGTATCAAGACATATGTATGAGAATTAGAAGTTACATAAGAACTGAAACTTAAAACACAGGTTTACTGGTTAATCCAAAGCCCATAATAGCCAATCCAATATACTTGGGTGGCTGTGTTTACGTTTGATGTTTATGATAAGAATTAACAATGTGATCATATCTATGGTAAAAACATGGGTTCAGGTAATATATATACTGCATACGAATTGCATATACACATTTATTGCATACGAATATTAAAAGCCGATATGAACAAACGACTGAGCCAAAGTATGAATGGACTGGATACTTAGATGAGTGGCTGAGTGCAATAGTTTTCTCTGTTTGATCGTGATCGTAAATTAATAAAAAGTTTAAAAACGGAAGAAATCCTCAGATTCAAGAAGTTACGTTAGAGGACTGAGAGCTAATCATTTCGATAAGTAATGAAGTTCTTCTTACATAGACACTTAATGTTCCTTCATCGTAAATACTTAGACAAAACCCAAAAGAACAAAAAAATAACAACTTGCCATGGTTGCTTCCCCGATCGGAGGCATAAAACGTGGCTGCTTACTTTAACCCAAAAAAAAAAACTTATATCTGAAGATTACGGTTTCATGGCAGTATGGCACCGTTATACAATACAACTCTTGATCATTATTATTTATATATAACTTTTGAAATAAATAGTTAAAGGCTTCAATCACATGTAAAAACGCTTTATCAGAAACATTCAGAACAGAGTATTAAAGTAACCAAATTATTGGGATTTTTCATCAACATCGTTTCTATACAAATACAAATTGTTATTTTCTGATATTTTCATAAAATAGTATGTGTTTAAATATATCATATATATACTAATTTTTATATTTTCTAATAAAATATTTCTTTAATTTATACAAACTTAGTTAAGTTGCATGAAAAAATAATGTATACGTGAAAGCAGATGCGTCCTAGCTAATATTATAATTCTCAACTTTCCTAGCGAATATTAAGAGTTTAGATCTATGTGTGTGACAGTGTGTGTGCATGTTAATGTAACCACTTTACGTGTCCCACTTAGACTAATTTGTAAGTTTGTAGCCTAAAGCCCCTCTGCTTTCATAAAAGGTATATTTCTTACATCAATAAAATATTAAATTTGATCGGGTTAAGTGTCACTTGGAACATATGATGGGGCTTTGTAATAAATCATCACACCCCACCATCTTTGGTTGGCTTCAGAAAACTGTTTACGAGATATCCATTAACGGAGATTTGGATCTGAAAAATCAAATGTCTAGTTTTGGTTTTTTCCTTTTCCGTATTCTGAAATTTAAAGTCTCCTTATTTGTGGAGTCTTCCTGATGTGTGGGTTAAGACTAAACTAATCACATTTATAAACCAAAAGCATAATTATCCCTTTTGTGGGAGCGACTTTATGTTAAAGTATTAGTTTATTATAAACCCCATTGGTTGAATTTAATCAAACTCTGGTGGGGTATAGTTTTGATCTTGGAGATCTTATAAAGATAATAAACATCATTTATGTCAAAGTTGATGGACTTGACAAGGATACCTGAATAGTGCTAGACAAGAGAAGCAAGAGAGATAGTCAGCTGATACTTCTATTTGTCAAATAATTACACTTTTGCCGGGACGTATAACCAGAAAGAAGAGTTTACTGCATTATTCACAAGTTCAAGATAAATTATGGATTTCAGGAGATTAAACATCACACTATTATCAGAGTGTCAAATTCTTTTGGGTTATAGGTTCTCATTAATTTTGGTCTATAAACATCACTTCTTTATATTGGAAAATATGTTCAGCCCAATTCTAGCTGTAAATTATTCTCATTGATCTTTATAACATGAGGAAAGAAAAATATATTTCATACTCTTATATAGGTCAATTGTAATGTTTTAGAATCTCATAACTATGATTTGTGAATAATGTGAAATTGTTGAAATGAATTAATAAAATCACTGGACAAGATTTTTACCAAAAAAAAAAAAATCACCGGACAAGATTATCTAAATATAGTTACATGATTTGAACAATATGATTTTCCCCCTATTTTTTTGTCTAAGTGGTTGAAGTACAACTACAAATGACAAAACATAAATCATAATTACTAAAGTTGGTTGGTAAAAACATGTCATGTTATGAAATCATTTACTATTCCGTTGGTCGTCTATTAAAACATAATTTTTACTAATTTTGAAAAGAATAGGTACAGAAAATGATAAAATCCACGTGAATTTATACAGCTCCATTCCACTGGTATCTCCTTTTACCACCACCTAACAAGAACACAAATTGCTATGTTTTGCGTGGGCTAATATTTTTATTTCAATCGATTTAAAGTTTAAATTTGAAATATCGTAAATATAATATCCAAAGCAAATTGGCCAACACTTTGTCCTCATTTTTCCTTTTTAAAACTGTGTTTTCATTAGTATTTTTTTTTATTTTGTAGTGCTTAAGTCTTACCCTAAAGCAGCTTTATTTTATGCCACATCCTAAAGTTATTTTGTGAAGTAATCTAAAGAAAGTAAAAGTTATTCCATTAATATTTTGGTCAAATTTTTATCTGGACGATTGGTGGTGAAACCAGTTCTAAACTGTCTTAAGACTCAAGATTAGCGAGTCTTGTCTCCCATCCCAAGGAGATGCATGTTTGTTTAAAAACTGGAAAATTTGCAGTAAGTGTTCTGCAATGTGGGTCCAACATGGGTTAGAGTTCCTATAGTCTCTAAGAAATAAAATAAAAGAAAACTATCTTTAAGAAAACCAGTTGTGGATAAAGACATATGGATACATAATCACATGTATTCCTCCATTAGCGGAGATAGCCTAAGTGCCTATGTCCACCCACTTTCTCACATTTAGTCATTTACAAGTTTACAACCTTTCTCATAGCCTCTTATTTCCTTCTTAACTTTATTAACTAATTTCCAATCTTTCTACTTATTTTAAATTGACAGAACCTACTAATTAATAAAAATATCCTCTAATCGTTAGATGCATCTTAATACATTACTAAGCTTTAAATAATTATATCATAAAAATACTCCTTACTGTATATAATAAATCAGTTGTTAAATGTGAAGGCGGAGCCCCGTGAATGTGAAGAAGTAATGAAAGTAGTCAGGACATATGGTCAAGCATCTGGTCAATGTATTAATTTCGATAAATCTTCCTTACTCTTTGGTAAGAGGATTAATGCAACTACTAGGCAAGAGATTAAAGATGCACTTGGAATTCAGAATGATGGTGGGATGGGGAAGTATTTGGGGATCCCGGAGGATATTAGTGGATCCAAATGCAAACTTTTTGCATTTCTGAAGGACAACCTAATGCATAGAGTAAATGGTTGGACAGGCAGATGGCTCTCAAAAGGAGGGAAGGAGGTAATGATCAAGTCCATTCTACTTGCTCTTCCGACATACGTCATGTCGACGTTTCTGCTCCCATTGGAGATTTGTGAAAACCTCGCCAGTGCCATTGCACAATTTTGGTGGAGTTCGAATCCACCAAAAAGAGGAATACATTGGGCGAAATGGGAAAAGGTTTGTCTACCAAAGGAAGAGGGTGGGATTGGCTTTCGTTTGATTCATGAGTTTAATCTAGCTCTGTTGGCAAAGCAATTATGGAGATTGGTTCAGTACCCTGATTCACTGGTTGGCCGAGTCTTGAGGGGTAGATACTATAGAATGACCTCGCCTTTAAGAGCAACATCTACTAGTAGCCCATCATATGTGTGGACAAGCATTTCTGCCGCGAGGAAGCTTTTGCTTTTGGGGATCAGACAGAAGATTCATTCTGGTTATGAAGTTAAGGTGTGGGAGGATCCGTGGATTCCAACGATACCTGCAAGACCAGCTACACCTGTAGCGCCTGTAATGAATCCGAATATGAGAGTTAGTGACCTCATTAATCAGGAATCAAAGGAATGGAACATAGGGCTACTAGAGGATTATGTCCACCCAGACGACATATCACTCATCCGTAGCATGGCCATAAGTTCTACCCATCGTCGGGATACTTTCTGCTGGAACTACACGAGAAATGGCCAATACACAGTGAAATCTGGATACTGGGTTGCACAGAATATGTTGAAGCCAGAAGAGGGAAAAGAAATATTGGAACCAAGTATTACTAAACTTCAAGCCTTTGCTTGGAAGGTGAAAGCACCACGGAAGATGTGCCATCTTATATGGCAATTGATAACGGGTCAGGTGGCAGTAACGAGAAATCTAGTAAGGAGAAATATGAGGTGCGATAATTACTGCCCCAGATGTGGAGAAATAGAAGAATCTGTAACTCATGCGATATTTGATTGCCCTCCAGCACTCCAAGTATGGTCCCTATCAGTAACTCCTACAGCCCCAGGTACATTTCCAGTGTCAAGCGTCTACACGAACATGGACTATCTATTCTGGAGGAAGAATGATATCTTAGAGCCAGGCCAAGACAGGGATCCTTATCCCTGGATAATATGGTATATTTGGAAGGCTCGTAACGATAAGCTTTTCAGGGGAATAGACAGAGACCCTCTAGAACTAGTTCGATACGCAGAAAGTGAGTGTCAAGCATGGTGTAATGCAAATGAGATGATACCGCCAATAGTACAGGCCAACAATAATGATGAAGACCAAGTCTTAAGCTTGGGTAGTATTTGCATGTTAGATGGATCGTGGACAGCTTCTGATCGATTTAGTGGATGTGGATGGGTCTGGATGGATGGTGGAGAGAACATACAAATTATGGGAACTCGGAATTTCATTCGATGTGAATCAGCATTACACTCGGAGGTAGAAGCACTGCGGTGGGCGATGGAGAACATGCTTCAACATTCGACATGCCAGAGCTTTGGAACAGACTGTAAGGAGCTGATTGCAATGATAAAGGAACCCCATGAGTGGCCAAGCTTCGCAACAGAATTGGAGAAGATAGAGACGCTGCAGATTTGCTTTCCGGAATTCAAGATTATCCACGTGCCACGTGTGCGCAACCGGTTTTCTGATTTTTTAGCCAAGACTGCTAGGACCTTTCGCAGAGAGTTATTTTTTATTGGTTGTTCTATTCCGATCTGGTTACCCAGACCACCTCAAGTTTGAGTAATAGAATGGCCGTTCGACGTCAAAAAAAAAAAAAAAAAATCAGTTGTTAAATACACTAATACAAAATATCTTAGTTGAACTTAAATTCTAATAAAGTTCAAGCTTGATATCTGTTGGTGATACAAAGAGATAAAATTGGTTGTAAAATAACATCAATAAATGTTTTTCTTAACGGTAAACCAATATAATGGTAAAATAGTAATATGTTAAAAGGTATTCCCTCAGTTCCGTTAATATATATCTTTTTGTTTCTAAATAAGTGTCATTTTGACACTTTTCACGGAGATTAAAAATTTATATAATTGACTAGTATATCTTTATTTAATATATGATTAGTTAAAGAAGAATGATTTAAATAAAAAAACTATTGGTTATTTAAAAGTGTAAAAAGTAGATCTAATGTATAAAACTACAATGAGATTGTAGAATGACACTTATTTCAAAACAAAATAAAAAAAAACCTAAAGTGACACTTATTATGAAACAGAGAGAGTGTATATTAGAAAAAATTGTTTCACAAAGTAGTTTTTTTGTTGTTTTCTATAAAAAGTTATAAATTAAAAAAATTGATTTTGTTATTATTGTTTAAAAGTTATTGACAACTGAAAATTGCAGAAACAATGCACTTATTATATTAGGTTATAAACTATGCCTGATTATCTTAAAAATAAGTACACATATTTATAACAAACTTTAAGAAAGATGTTACTCATGTTTCTAAATAATTGTCACTTTGATATTTTTCACATAAATTAAGAAAATAAATAAAATGTAATTAAGTTTCTATTAATTATACATATTTGATTGATAGTATTTAAGATAAATAAAATTATTTATAAGATCAATACATTTTGAAATTAATTTAAACTGAAATTAAATAAAATTTGCATTAAAATTCTAAAACTTTGCATTGAAATTTTAAATGACACTTTTTGTGTAACAAAAAAATGTTAGAATGATACTTAATATGAAACAGATGGGGTAATTATTTTCTTTGAAAATGTGTATTTTACTAGTCTCAAAATGATGGGGGTTCAAAAGTTTATACATTTTTTTTAAAAAAAAATTGTATACCAATTTTCATCACTTTGTCTGTACCATATATCGTCTAATCGAATGTTACAATCCTCACCTCCATTGCTTTAAAATCACCAAGCAAAGCCTTTACCACTCATGTGATGATATGGCTAATGACGATGTTGATGAGCTCATACTTTCTGATAAATGAACATCTCGTTATTTTCTGATAAATTGAAAATATAAAATAATTTCCGACACATTTTGTATTGCGACAATCAACACATGGGGACAATGATTCAATGAACCAGAGAACTTGAGCTAGTTTTTAGTCCCAATAAACTTAAGGGATGAAAAAGGTATGATGAAAACAAGAATGAGAACTAAATGACTATGTCAAGTGGTCACCAAACAGATCTGGTCCCCCACAAGAAAAAAAACCTATGACTTATATTTAAACTCTTAGATTACATTTTTAATTAATTATAGGATATGCCAATCCTTTTCTTTAGTCATAGCCTCATAGGATAGGCCAATCTTTGTATTTTCAGTCATAGGATAGGCCAATCTATATACGCTTGATCAATGTGTTTTTAAACCATACACATATTATTACAATCCTTGGTTCCATCAAGAAACAAGAAAGAAACTTAAAAACAAAAGTTTTTGACCTTACTAAAATCTTATCCAACATTAAAATTAACGTTCAGAAATTTTTATTTTGATAAATATTACATTGTACTAAAATAGGTTTGAACCTCTCTTCCTCTATTTCTAAAACACCAATACATTACTCAATGCAAAACATTATTAACAATAAAGTTTCATTGGATCCGCTAAAGAAACGAAAAAGGCTGAAAGTTAATCACATATGGGAATTTGGAAATCATTTTGCTTTTAGCTATTTCCAATAAGAAATATTTGATGTATAACATGATTATCATAAAAAAAACAGTGACAAACTAATATACCTCCATAAAATAGTTGTGCGCATTAATAATTGTAGGTCCACATGACATGTAAATTGCATTTTTTTTGGTCGATTTCCACAAAGAAAAACATACTGCATATCGAGGAGCGTATAGTGAAGGATTCTTAGGGAAACTCTCATCTTGATCTAAAATATTTAATTCAGTTTTCAATCTTAAAATCTCAAGAAATTAGGAGTTTGCAAAATTTGGAGTATGTAATACTAATCAATCTGGTGTGAGATGTTTATCTTTGCGTTTTACTTCAACTAAACACTACAAGGCTCACTACTTCTAGAAAAATTATCAGTCGGATATTATTTCCCAAAGTTTTCGATAATATGATGTCAAAATCAAAGTATGAAAGTATGACAACATATAATAAATACTTTAGCAAAACAAATCCAACTCTGTAAATTAAGTTAGCTGTGCCGGATTCTCTGATCACGTGTTCTTCATCAAACAGATCTCTAATGAATTCCAAAAGTGAATAAAAGCATCTTCAACACACGTTTTGAGTTAAATTTTATAATATCATGTCATGTCACCATATGAGTGCCAATATCATCAATTCGACTAGGGTTTTATTGTAAATGATCTTTGGTGTGAGAAGAGATTAGAAGAAGATGTATGGAAGCAACCAACGCAACGAATAATGCAGATTCGTGTGGAAATATATAATTAACAAGGAGACAAGATGGGACATTTCTCCAGCCCCTTAAAAAGACTTTAGTTTGTAAGGGTTTACACAATTATTACTTTTATACAAAGAAAAGCATTAAACAAATCTGAAACCACCCATTTAGCTTTTGATTGAGTTAGTAAGATTCGCAGATCTGTGAGCCTTCCTTTATCGGTAAATATGTATACAAGTATGAGTATTCAATTGAAAAGTGTATGTGTATGTGTGTGAATCTTAACGTTAATCACGCAAACGTACTAGGATCCGTCATTTGGCACGTAATTTGTGGGGAACATGTTAACATCTGAAACTTTATTTTGGTCGTTTCTATTTTGCACCCTTAACAACCCCAACTTTTGATTGACCGAGTTAGTTTTCACATTACTTAGCTTTGTCTTCAGATGCTTTCTTTCTTCCCAAGGCCATTTTACTATTTTTGTGATTAAAGTGGACATTCTTTCAAATCTCGATATCAAAACTAGGATGCATGTTTGGCTCGAAATACTAATTGGTACTGGAGTCGAATGTGTGTAAATAACTTAATAAAAGGGGTTAGGCGGTCACTTTATAAGAATTGTGATACGATTAGGCTAAAAGATATCTAACCGACGAGTTCTCTTTTTGTTAGTAATCTGAACTGGTTAACGATTGCTGATTGATTTTTGATTATTTAGAACTGTAAAGTATGCTACATGTAACCATTTTCTATATAGGCATTATTAAAGATACGCGTTACTAGTCTATACGTAAGAAAATAACTGTAATAATATTCCATAAAATGTAAGTTATTCGACTTTGATTAACTTTTTAAGATCATATCTGAATAGGTATATATACGAATTATACGCACGATAATTCAAATAAAAAACTATACAGTCGAAAAAAAATCAGAATTTTATTGCCAAACTAACATCATAGTGGAAATTTTCCACCACCAAACTAACTCTTTATTTTTTCTAAGAAGAAAACCAGATAGCACATTATTGTATTTGCATTCCATATAAAATTGAAAATACTATATAGAGATGTTATCTGGAAGCATGTGGAAAAATACTTTGTTAGGTGGTTGTAAATCTGAGAAAACTTAAGCCAAAGTAAAAGATTTGATGGAAAGCAAACAGACTGAGATATGTCAATTAGAATCACATAAAAAGTAGGTGGAAACATATGATTTTACTCGAAGAGAACATGTAGAAATAACACACATAAAAGTCTAGCCGAACTCAAAATTCCTAAAACTGAAATATAAAAAAGAGATAAATGAAATCCAAGAGGGTCCCATAATCCATGTCGTCTTGGTTCGTGTGTCCTTCAAACTCCCACTTTCACTGTTCTTTTAACTTCTTGGGATGCTCGATAACAAAGCATCACAAAAATAATTCTATAAAGCAAAAGAAAAAATATTCATATCTTTCACACACACTTGCACAGTGTCTCCCATGTTACTGTACAAAGTCCACATCTCAGTTTCTTCAACATTTCTTATACTATATATATGTATGCGTCCACCTCCTCTTATTAAAAACCCATCTCTCTCTTTCTGAAAATATAACTCTACATATTTAATGGAGGAGCTTAATTTTCGTTCAAAGACATCTACTTCTCGTCTAAGACTTTTTGGATTCAGCGTCGATGGAGAAGAAGATTTCTTCGAACAGACGGTGAAACCTAACCAATCATCTGACTCGCCGGAGCATAACGAGTTTCCGGCGGGTTCCTCCGGAAGAAGTGGTGGTGGTGTACGAAGCCGAGGCGGAGGAGGAGGAGAACGTAAGTACGAGTGTCAATACTGTTGCAGGGAGTTTGGTAACTCTCAAGCTTTGGGCGGTCACCAAAACGCTCACAAGAAAGAGCGTCAGCAACTCAAACGCGCTCAGCTTCAAGCTACACGAAACGCTGCCGCAAAATACTCTAACGTCGGATCAGCGTCTCCACTTTTGCGTAACCCAATGGTCTCCGCCTTTGCTCCTCGCCCTCATCACCTATCATCCACCGTTTCTCCGCCCGGGGGAGGAGGTTCTTGGATGTATCTTCCACGTGTGTCTCCCTCTCAGCTTCACGTGTCGCATGGGTGCGTGGTTCAGGACGGTGCGGGAGCAGGTACAAATGGGTTCTCGTATGAGTCTGGATTTGGGTTTAACGGGGCTCAGATGAGACACGTTCAGGCACATGGACCGAGACCATTGGTGAATGGGTTTTCAAGAGAAGTGGGATCCACTTTTGATGATGGATTAGGGTTGGATTTGCATCTGAGTCTTGCCCCAGCTGGTCATTAACGTACGTTTAGTTTAATCATATGCCCCTGCAAGTATAGCTCGTGTATATTTTCCTACTTTTGAGTTGATTTTATTTATTTTTAGTGATTTTAATTTTTGTTTTAACTGTACGTCTAAAAAAGTGTTTATTTCCTACCCTAATCTATGTTTCCTATCCAAAAGAAGTACGTCTCAAAATGCTTAACCAAATTGTGAAGAAAAACTCTACAAAAGTTATTTGTAATTTGTATTGTTGAGACTAGAAATAAACAATAAGACCGAAGTCGTGAAAAATATATACAAACAATAGGACAAAAGTTGTCAGATATACTGCAATAGACAAGGATTCTTCGATCTAACTGAAGTTAAAAAGAAATGTCTAAATTAATATTTAATTAAACTTTATTGTAGAAAAAGATATGGTTATATGCTTCATGATGGTAGAATAACATAATAATAGAAAAAGAATCTCGAAACAAATATGTAAATTATTTTTAATATTAATAATAAAATCATGACATATTGTAATTTATTTTGCTACTAAAATTCCGGCATAGCAGATGGTTAAACCGGGAAAATATCATTTCATATATAGTAAAAACTTACAAAACTGAAACTTATGAAATTCCACTATACTGATCCATGGGATCTTTAATTTGAAAACTTTATATCCACCATTTGTAGTGGCCAAATAGAATACAAAGTTGGTATATGAAAACTCTTTTAAAAGAAAAATTCTTACAAGTTTGCTGCAATGCTAATTCCTAATCCTCAAGTCTATGCACAATCTATTTTATATTCTGTATTGATTCCATATAAGCATATCATTATCAACCAAATTATGTTGGTGTCTTTACTATTATAGTTGCTACATCTATCATACTCACTTAGAATCAAAGTTTAGAAAACTAGTTTATTAATTTAATTTCAAAAGTTTCCTAGACATCTGTTTAACAACAATGAAAGTAAGAAATGACAATTCCTAGCAATTTCGTCTATTGTATTGTTAGTCTACTACCAACCAATCTAACACAATTTGGTTGGAAATTTTATGTTGTAGAGATCATTTGGCCAATATTAGTATCATATAGACTTTTAACAAATCCTTTTTGGCAATTAAGATCCCGGGCTTACTGGGAACCGACGTATTAAACTTGTATACATAACATTAGTTCGGTATTAACGTATTAGCAATGTGCATGCATAAAACGTACACGGGCCAGAAGATACTAGTTGTTAATTAAAATTATTAAATGGTTGTGACTAGAGGTGATGATGATACGTTTGTGCGATAGTAAATATTTTAAAGCTACTATATGTCATAAATTAAAGGCTATGATTTAAAATGCAAGCACTTATATAGTGGAGGAATCTTACGCTAAGCTGACATTTAACAGGAAAAAAATATAATTTCATATGAATGAGGATGTGCGTGACCAAGAAAATAACAGGTTTTTATCACAAAATGTATGGAATAACATTTTGAAAATATTAGCTTAGGCTGAGCGTCCCGGATACCGGAACTTAAGATGATAAAATTCTTTTAATCTACTATATGATATTTTATTATAGGTAGGCCAGCGCATTTCATGTTTAAACATGCAACGGGATCCTAGTCACCATGCCCCCAATAATTTATATACAAGACAGAAAGTATCTTGTTTTAGAAATTTTAATAATGCAATAGCCACATCTATTTTTTTTTTTTTTGAATTATACAGAGGTATCCTGACCCCACATAACTGATCCAGATTAGTCACGTGTTGCCACGTGTCGGTCATCTGTCCCTTGCGATGCCGAAATGTTAATTCTCCAGTGGCCGGGATTCGAACCCAGGTGACGGTACTCACAGCTGTAAGCCCTTTACCACTAGAGCTAGAAGCCCCGGTTAATAGCCACATCTATATTATATTGTTTTGCTTATATGTTTATGAGTTATGGGAGTTGGGGCAGGTGGGCAGTAAGATTTTTTGCTCAAGCTTAAACAAAGGTTTAGGACGTACTTTTGATCATTGATTGGTTGGAGAATTCGAGGACTTGATGGATCAATTTTAAGTTTGGTATCGGAACACTCCACGAACGTCGACACCTACTTTTCTACCACATAAGGAAATTGGCGTTTACATAGTTGCGATGGAGGTTTTTCTTGTTGTTTGATTTTTGTCTTAGTAGTTGTTTTGCTCATTTTTTTCGTGAGGGAACACAATCTTGTAATTTCCTGCGATAAAACGTAATTTTGCATTTTCAAAAAAAGAAATCCCACAACATTTTCAAAGAAAAATAAAAAAATCACAAAAGCTTTTGGTTAGCTTTCAAGGTGCTTCGTGGTCCTCTCAGCTTTGACTGAGTCCGCTAGTCCAATGCGCCTAGGTTATTATCATGTAAAATGGAGACAAACCCCAAATGATTCGGTGTCAATGAATACAAAAAGAACTGATGTTAATGAATCTATCATACGTATTACTCTAGGGAGTAGAAACCCACTTCCTTGGTGTTGGTCTGGCAAACTACATACATGTGCATATCTGTAAAAGGTACCCTTTTGGAGGAGAAACTTTTCTTCAGAGTCCCGAAACGTGTTCTTTTGCTGCATCATGTGTCCTCTTTAAGGAATCATCAAAGTACCCATCACACCATCAATCATGCAATGTATATACCCTAATCTAAAAGACACGCACTAAGTTATAACTAGTTGTCAGAAAAAAGGAAGTTAATTATAAGTAGGATGCGTCTAATTTTTGCTTTTGCTTTACCACTCTGACCACTACGCATTATATATTGCAATATACTATTATATCCGTACGATATCAAACCAAATTATTGAAGAAACAACGCATTCATATAGACATCCCCATCCCCCACTCTACACAAAAACTAAAGTAAAAGAAGACAATGATTCATATTATACTTTTGTTTTACAGTTAGGACTGTAGTCCAGATTTTAGACATAGCAATGCCAAAATTTCGAGTAACATGTGTAAAATATTAGACATACACGCAAAAGAAAGTCTAGCGTTTGGTATAGACTGTATAGTGGTCATCACAGTTGGGGTTTGATTGTATGTCGAAGTACGTTTACTATAATTAATATGTGTGTTAGCATATTGCAATATATTTTTATCATTGCATCTTTTAAATTAACTCAAGCAGAGCCAAAATCATATATGACTAAATATTTTATTCTTTCATGATGTTTGATGCAAAAAAAAAGCACATAAAAAACTTATGTCCTCTTTCAAAGATTTAACATTAATACTTAAACAACATATAAACTTAAATAAACGCAAGCTAAAATAAAAACCATTGTTTTTAAAATCAGACCAGAAACTGAACCGGATAATCATTGGATCAACGATTAAATATGGTTTAACCGGGTCAAACATTGTTTAGTAATATAGTTTAATATATTTTAGTGTACAAATTTTAAAATAATGTTAGTTAAAACATAAAACATTATAAATATAAACTAATTTCATATTTATACGGATGGTTTATAGATTTTTGATAGTCTTAATGACTTTTATAAGGTTAATAGCTTTGAGATCCAATATGGATATGTGACCGGTTCATGGTAGAACCAGTTATTAGATCCAACCCGGTTATGTAACCGGTTCATGGTCAAACCTGGTCCAACCATCGGGTCGGTCGGTTTTAAAAACATTGATAAAAACCAATAATAGTAGTCGACTGATACCAATTATATGCATATGTGATAAAAACAATTTGGTGGATGGTGGAATACTGGAAGCAAGGGCCCGGTCGTTTGTGTGGGGGTCCTTGACATATGTTTCGTTTCCTTTACCTCCTCTTAGACACGACGAAAATAATTGTGGGTTCACAAGAGGACTTATGTTATGGTTGTTTACTTCAACATATAGTACAAATATCTAGATATGATAAGTATATTCCCTTTCCAGCTCTATTGCAGATACAATTTGTATTCATTTTCATATGTTTTTGCATACATTAGATTCATAACAGCGAAGTCAACAGAAACTAACCCCTAATGTGGAGATAAGTTGAATGTGAAAAGTACGTACATTGGAGGTTTTGGTACGTAGGTTAGAGACAAGCACTAAGAGACAGGATAGGGCTTGGGTGGAAAGTAATAAAACTTGAGAAAGAAGAAGAAGCCCCAGGGCTTGGCTTTCGTTGGACGTGAAATATGGAAAGAGAAGAAAGATGCTGTGGGAGTTTGTCGAAGTCTCGTTGGTTGCCAGTACATGTATATCCGAAGAAAGTTCTTTTATTACTAAACCTTTTGCAATTATGATGTCGATGGAGGAATTCAATATATAGGATAAGAATAAAGTGCTAGATCTTGTCGGGATAAGCCTTTTCCCCCTTTTCATTTAAGATTCTCGTTGGTTAGGAAATATGATTAACGACGAGAAAGTTTTTTCCTTTTTTAAAGTTACATTTACTCTGAATTTGAAATCAACCCAAAAGAGATTTCATATGTTGTAAAACGTATTACCCGGTGAAAGATCAAACTTCGGTTAGAGCTCTACTAATGCTGGACTAATTTTTTTAATGAAAGAAGTTATTAACTAAGCGGTAATAATTTGGTGGCAAAAAGACAACTTGGTGCAAGACATAAACCCATGGCTTATGCGTTCGAATCATGCCATAAGCTAAGTTATACCATTTACTTAGTCGGAAGACATGGAAACATTATATATGTCTCATTTGAAACTTGAAACCGGATTATGTATTGTTGGGATTTGGCCCATATACTCCTAATCAATCCAAAAAAAATATTGATCGTTAATTGGATAAGTTGATCCGGTGACCTAGTTAACACTTCTTTTGGCCAAGGAGAATCAAACCCATGGTGAAAGTTTCAGCTGGAATTTCTTTACCACTAGACCAAGACCACTTGGTTGTTAACACTCCTTTTCACGTTCAAGTTTAAAAACATTGATGAATGTATTTAGGCACAATCCAAGAAGAATCTATGTGACTTTAAACTCACATGGGGTGTAATGTGTGTTCGTTTCTGTTCATTTCTTAAGTCGTTTTGGTCCACACAAAAAAGACATCCTTTTGCAATTGAAGAGATCTGAGGACCCAAGATAACTGAAATAAAAGTGCACGTACGTCTTCGATACATATACATACATCATGTAATATATGATTAGTTATGAAGACAATTGAAGTGGACTAGCGTACAAGACTTGTCCTACCACTACCCGTTTCAGTCTTTCAGAACACATCACGACGCAAAAGTAGTTAACCAAAAATTTCTGAGTCCGTCTCTTGTCGATCTCTCATTCGTTTACTTTATCACCTCTACCTTTTTTTCTTCTTTTTCCACTATCGCCTGCTGCATGTAATGTAAGCATGTTGCGTAGCCTCGAATAATATAATCGACTCTATGGGAAAACGCATAAACTGGAAGGCCCAACAAAATTGGCCGAGGATGAATAGTCCTAGGCCTATGAGAGAGTCACAAGGGCCTTCAGCATGCCCAATACTAAATTCTTGAAAATCATGATGTGATATGGCCAACCACCTAACCCAATTCATAAACCTAAACTGAGATAACTAGATACCCAAATAGAGCAAAATAATGATTCTCCACCATCTCAAATATGTTGGGGAGAAAAATTAATAATACAAAGATGACGTGAAACATAAAAAAGAATTCAAAATAAACGATTAAGATTTCGAAAATGTATTATAAGTTTATAACTGTAAGTTTGTAACATCCCTAATCCAAACCCAACATGAAAATTTATGTTTATAAAGATTTTAGGTATAGTTTTATTATGTAATAAATACATGACCTAAAGGTTAGTCATATTGTAATAATGTATATTCTTTAAAAAAAAGTTATATTATATAACTCTCTTTCTTTTAGTAGGAGCAGATGTAATATCAAGGTTGTGAGTGTTATAGTCGTGGCTAAGTATCTTGTAAGCCATGATGATGAAATCATGCGATTTTGATGAAGGAGAGTTAAGTGGTCCACAAAAATCTTAGGCGAAATTAGGTTAGTTCTAAGCGGCTGGTATTTAATAAGCGTATATTCTTTTGGATTTTTAATGTCATTTTCTTATAGGCCTCAACTAAACAAAAACATGTTCATAATCCAGATGAGAGGTAAAACAATCAGACGCTTGATAAACCCTTTTTTTTTTACAACAAAGCCATAACAAACTAAAAACTATACTATGAAACAGTTTTGATATCAAAGATTCAACATTTTTGCAGTCTTTATATTTTGGAACATATATAAAAGATCCAACATTTCTAGTGTAAGCCCAAAACAAACTGGAAACGTTAAGGCCCAAAATAAACCCTCGCCTCTTGGAGAAAGAGATGCGGGTGGGTTAAACAATAATCAGACGGTTGATAAGCTACTTCATCACACACATAACCACAACCAAATGCGCCAAGAACTCACGGCGCATTTTAGCAAATCTCAAACTATGTTTCCGAAATTACCCTCGAACACACCTTAGAATCACCAAAATACATGAACACTGTCATATATATAAGAAGAAACTCTTTCTTCTCCCTTTTCTTCTTCGCAGAATCCAAAACCAAAATCGAAAGCAATCGAGAGATTGAAACTCATCTGTTAATTAAGTATCGGCGAAGCAATGGTGTTTCCCGGTGAGAAAGAAGAAGAAGACTACACGGCGACGGGACACGATACTCCGAAGAAGACTCTCCACAATTTCTCGTTCACGGACTTGAAGTGGGGTGCTCAGCGTAACCTAAGGTGCACGAAGATCGAATCTAACGTCGTCGCCGTCGATCAAAGACCCCGACTCGGCGACAATCCGAGTCACGGCGGAGCGGAAGGGATCGAGGAGGCGAAGGAAGAAGAGAAGACGAGCAAGAAAGAGGGGGAGAGGGAGGTGTCTCCGCCGTGGAATCTGAGGAAGAGGAGAGCGGCTTGCAAGGCTCCGGCAACAGATTCCGAGGGGATTCAGGAGAATGGAGTGAGGCCCAAGTTTAACCCGACGCTGACGAAGAAAGAGGTGGAAGATGATTTCATCGCCATGACGGGTCATAAACCACCGCGACGGCCCAAGAAACGGCCCAGAAACGTTCAGAAACAGATCGATGTAATTTATTTAGTTTTTTTCTTTTTTAAATACAAAAGTTTTTCGAATTCTGATCTTGTTCTTGTTTGAACAGCGGTTGCATCCAGCTTCTTATTTTGCTGAGGTTACTGAAGATCTCTACGATGTCCCCGACGTAGCCGAGAACGGAAAGGTATCATCTTTTTTTTTTTCACAAGATTTTTTATTTGGTATTGTAACTGTTTGATACTAATATTTGCTTTACTATTTCTGCAGAAATGATGACGATGATGAATGAAAGTTGGAAGTGTGATTAAATCAGAAGATGCTTTTTGAGTTTCTCAGTTTTGTTTCTTTAGCTATTAGTTTTGGTTTTGGCTAAATAACATGTACAAAGAGATATGGGAGAAGTTGAGTAGGTTCTCATGTGTTAGGACATTCTCTTCTCTTTCAGTTAATCAAATCAGCAACGAACAGCCAATAATAATAGGGATCAATAAAAGGATGAACATTTCACCAAATCTTGCCTTTTTTGTGACTATCCAACCTCTGTAGGTTTAAGACCATTCCTCTGTCTTTCTGCTTATTTATTGATTGATGCGTTCCATTGAATTTTTGTGAGTATCCAACCGTGCTTGCCATCATTCATGATCACTTTGTTGCGAGAGATAACTTGTGCGTGTGTGTTTTGGCCGTCATGATTCTTTCTAGTGCATTCTGTATTTAACGTGTAACGGTCAACAATTCAAGGAGTGTGTGCTATACAAAAAAAAAAAAAGTGGACTAGTTTGTTCCGTGTGGGGGCTTTTCGTTTTCCCGCGTTTGATTCTTTCCCTCAGCCTGACCCTGACTCGCTCACCACCGGTTTACTATTTTCTGGTCGAATTCAACCAGCTTAACCAAATGGTTATCAGCGATTTTATGAAAATAATAATTATCAGATATTTTTTTTAATGAAAAAATCTATTCTCTTCAAAGTGTTGTCTTATTTTTTTATTTATTATCAGCGAATTTATTTGAAGACGCTTAGATGGTGGTTCTCTGCTTCATTGTTTGTTCTGTTGGATTTGCTTTGCTGTATTTCAAAACTGAACAATTACAAGACAAATTCTTAAAAGGATAATACACACATATACTGAAAAACTAATATTCATATTGATCAGAGTAATTTTTCAGTTTACATTTCCAAAGTTTATATTAAATTTTTTAAAACTAGTTTTGTATGAAGTTTTACATCTCTATTGATTTGATCCACGTCCTATTAAAACAGGCCATTTTGTGTATAAATTTTCAGTTTATTGATCTCTTGATAATACTTTAACAAACTTCACCACTTAATTAGAAAGACAATTATCTATATAACTAAAATCAGCAAGTAGAATACTGAAACAAATCTTTAGCTGACGAATGGTTTACAAGAAATGCTATAAAAATATTTGAATTTTTAGATATTCATTAAAATAATAATATAAAATCCATTTTAACTATTTTAATTAGAATATTCTTAATATATTTTATAATTAATATACATATATATATCCTTAAAGTTGGGAAAATATTATAATAACTTTAATTTTTAAATTTTTTTATTAATTTCGTAATCAATAGTATATTACTATTATAAAATAATACTAATGCAAGGAAAATGAAATAATTATTTTGGTAACCCATTTTAATCATTACTAAACTAAGTTATTTTAACTGTATATAGAGAATCATTAAAATGAAAATTTGTTTATTAGAATCATTAAAATCCTATATATATATAAATTTTAAAATTTAGATACATTATTTGAATTTTTAACTTTTAAACCGAAACTAATATAATCTTATAGTTTCATTAACCAAACCATTTTAGACACGTCAAAAAACAGTTGTTAAACATTCACTATGAGGCATTTTTAGCTTAAATTTGAACGTTAGAAATTATTTTAACGTTTTGCCACAATATAGTTTATGTTCGTTTGGGTTGATGGTTTACAGATTCTCAATCTTTTTGTGAGTTTTAGTGTTAACCCCACTCGTGGTCAGATTCGGACCGATCGCCAGTCCAGTCCAGTTTGGAAGCACTGATCAAAAGAAAAAGGAAATCCAACTCATAAGAAAAAGCTATAATTTTATAACTCTCAAGATGCTAACAAATAACGTCGGATATCAGAAAATCAAAAATATACAAACGTTCCTCTTTTCTTTTTTTTTATATCTCTGCGGCTGGAGCTTTCCAACTCCAATGTTTGTTACGCTACATTTTTGTTTACATATTATCTTACTTCATAAATTTATTAACACATGTACACGTTTATACTATTATTCCTTTCTCTAATTTTACCCCAAATATCCACAATCAAACGAGGCGTTCCTATTTTTATGCTACGCCTCGTTCGCCAATTATTCTTGTTTTTTGGTTTTTTAAAATACAGACAAAACTCACATGCTGTCTAATCTTCACATGTTCTGTCGATTATTCCATTATTAACTTATTATACAACGACCAGCAAATTTTTTTTTTATAAATACATTTTCTGTAAGTTTTTCTCTCCTCTCCTGCCACAAAAGACAAAAGATGGTTTCACACTCTTGTCTTCCTGCTCATCTTTCCATTACAGAATGAACCAATGCTGAAACATCCGTCGGCTACGTTAGAGATGAACCCCGGCGGTGGGAAATTTAAGACCGGACTAACTCGAACTCCACCGTTCCCGTTACCGAAACTGCTCCTAGCTAGAGGTTTCTTATAAGGACCTGAAGCTGAGAGCGAAGATGATCTTCTAAGAGACGTTTGTTTAGGAAGATTGTGAGTTTTGTGAAGATGATAAGTTTCCTTGGGAGGCAAGTTAGGTTTAGGGTTTAAAGCAGAGCCTGTGGAGTTGCTTCGTGAGAGGAACTGAAGCGATCTGATTATCCCTTTGCTGTTTCGGCTCTTATCGTAGTTGAGGCTTATGCTTCTCTTGAACTGCAAGAACAACCCCTTAGGCTTTTCTTCATAATCAGATTCAGGATTCAACAGCAGCTCTTTGAGTCTCATGATCTTCTTTTCTGGTGGGGATCTCTGTAATGAAGAAGAGGAAGATGAAGAAGAAGATGACGAGAGTGAAGCTGATCTTTGGACCCTAAAGTTTACTTTCTTGATCTGGACCGGAAGAATCTTGCCATCGAAGAAGAGTTCATCAGCTGGGGATACTTCTTGAACAGGACAACTTGAGCCAAAGCAGAAATCGAACTCCGAACCTGGATCAAGAAGTGTAGAGTCTAATCTGACGTCACCGTCCGGTGAGTCAAGATCATAGGAGAAAGAGTTTCTTGGGCTGGTGCCAGAACAAGGAGCCTCCGAACAGCAAACGTCAATAGCCATAACCCTTACTCTCTCTTTAATCTGCCTTCTTGTGGTATCATTCAAGAGCCAATGCTGCCCGGGAAAAGAATAAAGGATCCCTAATGATTTGAAAAGATTATTTTGAAGTGAAGAGTATAAAGAAAGAAAAATGAAGATTCTCAAGTCAAAAATGGCAGCTTCAACTTTTCTTATGTAGAATAATGTCTTACAAGAGAAGAGTAGTAAGGAGACAATAGGTGATGGAAGGATTAATCAGGTGTTGTTTACCCTATTAGTTTCTCACAATAAAACAAAAAGAAACAGAAGAAAACCAGCTAAAGCAAAAGCCAAAGGAGGAGGTAAAGGAAGAAATAAAATAACAAAGCAATGTCAAGATTTTGATCTATTAGCTCAACTCTATATAAGAAGAGACCCATATTATATTTGTCCTCGTTCGTAGAAGATGCTTAAATCGTAGCTGTGCAGTTATGCGACATAAATTATTGTTGATGTGGTGGGCATGATTCATATAAAAGAAATGATATATGTTCAATCAAACTGTAAATGATGAGTCGAATCTAATCAACTTTAGTTAATTTGATTACTTATTTGAAAAAATGAGAATATATATATATATATATATATATATTATTTTCAACCGTTTGAGTTGATTATATTTACGTTTTAAAAATCAAGAATGTGTCCCACGAATACACTGAACGTCGATCGCTTTGAGGTCCGCAAACTGTAAGTGTTCCTCCATATCTATAACTGTTTGGTTATCTTACGTGGCGGTTCGTTCGGGGCCTAAAGATGCAAAGGATTTTGTTTCGACAATATTCCGAAATGCGGACTGGACGCTAACGTCACCTCTTTGTGTGACTATTTTTCAGCTGTCTGACTTTGTCGTGAAAATCTTATCGACGCATTCGAACTTCTTGAATTCGCTGTCATCATTTCACGAAAAACTATCTTGTTTATCTATTTGTGTTATTGTATTTTATCTTTTTGAATCAAAGAGGATGATACATTCCTTCTTTTTATCCTAACTGAAAGAGTTGAGTTCGAATGAAAGTAATTCATGTTAAAAAAAGCATTCATTTTTCTTTTAAAATTTTGTTATTCTTATAAACAAGTGTTTATTTCTTGTTCAGCAGTATAATTTCGAGAAAAGTAATACTATATCACTAAGTGATTCCCTCTGTTCATACATTACCTTTTTGTTGGAAATGACATCTGATCATAGTGTATGTATTTGAATCCAAGTAGTACCACAATTATTAATAGCCAAGGGAATCATTTGATGATACATTGTACTTGATCACTGTCATCATATATGTTACATGTAATTTTTCATTCAATAGATAAATGTCAAGGGCAGTAACTACTAATTATATCCACTCAGAAAAATTTAACCGCATACTAAAAATAGAATTTAGTCAGCAGTGCATGTTTTCTGGTTTGAAATATTGCATTTGCAGCTACAAATTCGCTCACTGATCTGAAACATTTTTAATATATGATTTAAGATTTAAATTTTGATATAGGGGTATACAGGTACTCAGTGATCTAGATCAATCGTTGGATCAATAATAGCATCAAAGTATAAATTAATACTTATTGCAGGAGACACCATTATCATTGATAATGAAGAGGCGGCAGGAGGGGTTTCTGTGAACTAATTGAAGTCATTCGCTCTAATCAACATAGATCATATCAGTACAATAATATAATCGTTATCTTTTAGGAGTATCTTATAAATGCAACTATGTGGCATGTGTTTTAGGGTTCGATCGGATCTCTAACAGAAAATTGATCTAAGGACATCGTACCAGATCTAAAAAGCATGCATGCATCCTCGATATTTCTTTTATTGCTTTTAAATTGATTTTGGTTCGAATTGTAATCATGGTTGTGTTTGTGTAAAAATTAAACCCAAATTTAGTTTTTAATCAAGCCTATTGTTTTATTTGAAATAAAACCAACATTTAGAAGTGAACCGAAGATTAAACCAAGAAAAAAAGTAAACCGAGCTCGCTTCTTCGCTTATCTTTAGATGAATTTATGCGAAAAAGTGAAGTACACCAAAACTTGTTAAACCCAAGAGTCTGATCCATTTTTTATCTCTCTTACAAAAGGGTAATGGGTAGCAAATTTAATAGAGGGTTGGATTAACCACGTTAAGTCAAGCCCATTTTACATCCATAGTTATGATGGCGGTGATAAAAGGTGAAAGATACTATTAATATGTATACATTGAGTTTTGGGTATCTTCATGTACACTGTACACAATTTGACACCAGCGATGATGTTGTGTAACCTTGTCATTGCTTGTATTTTAAGCAGAGGTGCTTTTTCAGTGACAGTTTTGCGTTCATGTGTATTAAATACGAGGGAGCCGTTGATCCGGAGAGAGAGGCCATGAATATGTAGATCACCAGGTTAAACAGAACTAGTTTTTATCTGATAGAGGATTCTTCACTGCAGCAGAATGATGATTTGGCTTGTCTTTTTTTTCTGACGAACATGTTAAATCAAGAGGTATGTGCTTTGATGCTTTCTACGTTCTTTTCTTGTTTTTTTTTTGGATTTTGGCAGAGTTGTCTAGTGTTTGACTTGATACACACGTTACAACAAAATCTCTGTTTTTATTTCATCTTGAACTGAAGTACGTTAAAAGTCTTTAGTCAACAATGTAAGCTCGTCAACATATTCGAACCATAACCATTGGATATCTCTTTCTCTATCTGCGACTTACAATAGTGTGACGTTGATAGTTACTGTCCTACAAAGTGGCCGAAAGCTTTGTGGTAGAGAGACTAAAAGAGAGTTTAGTCTGTTCACGCATTTGATTTTGATTGACTAAAAACCATTGAAAGAGATTGTTGTTGTATATGCTACCTCCATTTCTTTCTGTTATGCTTTGTCTTCGCATAATTTAATGTACATTACTCAAAAGGTTTAATAATTGGTTCGACGAATCTGGATTTCTTTTTGTATGTGAATATGCCATAGAGAAACAGAAAAGCACATTGAAATATTACTGATTTAGGATGGAATAAGGTGCTCTTTTGCTTTTGGAAGTTAAGGATAAATGGATAGTACTGCTCACATTATAGTAGTACTCTTTCACTAGGCTCGATTCTATGCTCTACATGTGTGATAGTGCATATGGCATCAGTAGCACTTATCTTCTTATATTCGTTTTAGATTTTTTGAGATGGGACAGTATAATTTTCACATGATTTGATTATTTCTAAATAACTAAACCTAAAACAATATATTATTCCTTCCATTGGCAAAAAAAAAAAATTCTTTCTTGGACTATTGCATACATTTTTATAATATTGTACTCAGTTCATGAGTTGGTTTATATTTGAATCTTGCAACTCAAAAATGCACGTGCCAATATCTACATTCGATATGTTAGATATGAGGTTGGTTCACTATTCATGTCTTAGGTTTGACTAAATTTGATTTTGAATAAAAATTGTTATGGAAGTGATGATTTGATTTTGTTCGAAGAATGTGAACTCGGAAACACGGAACAAGAAAATGAACACATAAGTTGGAGTAATATACGGGTTTTACATATTACATCTAACGTGTGGTTGTAGGATTTGGTGCCAATATACACTGTTTGATTTGAAACATGATCATAACTTTTGTTGTAAATATGTCTTGTTTCATGAACCAAAACAGCTGGTCTCTAGTCTTAAGTTGGTGTATCTTCTTCAAACAGTTATCTTGAACTTTGACCTCTCTAGTCTTTCATACTAACCATACCCACATTAATATCTCCTTAATGAACTTTGACCTATACAGTATACTGGCTCCACTTTACTCATGTCTTTTCTCAAGTTTAACAACCCCTAATGATTTATATTTGAGGTTAGTACCAGTTTAGATACTAACCCATTCTAGCCGACATAATATCGAAATTTATATTCGTCGCGTAGCATCTACGTTTCTTTATTCGACAATATTAATATTAAACCTTTTTTAAATAAATTCAAAATACTCAGTTTACATTCAAGAAAATCCGTATATTATTCCAAATAGTTACTTGAAAGTGAAATAGATAATCAATTGCATACAAATATACTGTGTGGTGTTTCGTTCTCGACCTCTCAAAAGTGCATCAATGTTTGTTCCAACTTTTAGTGGTATCTTGGGGTTCAAATTATTGTGGAGTTTCCATATATATATACTTATGAAAGGCTTTTGCAGTGACCTCCAATAATTTGATCTCTTTAGCAAGACTTCTCCAAAGCCACCTTTCTCTATCATTTTGGTTGAAGCTCTTTTGGGATAGTAATAATAATAAATAACTAATTGCTTTGTCTTTATTATCCTATATATATATTGAACTTACATTGGATGTGTTCAAAAAAAAAAAGAACTTACACATGCTGGTGCACAGTAGCAAGAGTAATTATTTTAAAAAAAAATTTATTGACTAGTACAAGTTAATGAGTGCAATCCAAATCCATCATGTTAATGATCTCTTGTACATCAACACTTGTCTTAATGTGCATCTTATCAAATGTAACAATCAGTACTTCATTTAACCTTTTCTTTGATTCCACAGAAACGATATATGTCAATCAAACTCTCCTGTAATATCGTCAACTTTACACTTATATATCTTCCAAATAAGACATAAATTTTGGTGAAGAGACAGATCATTATGTCCTTGAATTACCATCTATCCGGCCCCCATAATTCTAAAAAGAAATTGGATAGAGTCACTCCCAGCTTTTGGATTCTTTCACTTGTTGAGGTAAGACTAGATATGTTCTCCTTTCACTAAGATCCAGATAAGTCTAAAGAATCACGACAAGAGACTACTCTATTCTATTTACCCTCAAGCTTAATTAGTCAAGTTAAACTTGACATGATTGATTAGTGCATGTATACTAAGGAAACAAGTATGTCCGTACATATAGTATGAACAAATCGGCTTAATATTTATATTAGCAAACAAACTTAATACAAATTTGACAGGGATTGAAAGACTCACAGCAAACAATCATTTATAATTTTTAGCAAAAGAAAAAAACAATCATTTATAAATATATATTTAACAACATTTGCTCATGAACTAAAATGAAAATATATTACTTTAGTATACGAAATAAAACCATGGTAGTGTGGGCTCCACCCTAAGCATCTCTTGACCGACTTAATCACTCCCTAAACTGCCAAATGTCATCCATATTCCACATGGGATCTTGTGTGACATTCTCGTACGCTTCTGCCACCTGGCATTCTGTTGATATGTCTGAATTTCCCATGTAATAGTATTCCTCCGTCCCAGGAATATACCCGCTGAGCTCTTGAGCATTGTCTTCATGGTAACACATCGAACCATCGATGATGGTGTTGGGATCCATAAAGTGTGGAACTGTCATGAGATCAGGCATGAAAGCAGAGCTCGAAGAAGAACCATCCATGTTGCTCAGACCCGACAAATCTTGATATGTTTGTGTACTCATGGACTCGAATGTTTGAGAAGGAGGCAGAAGAGAACTATTGTTATTGTTGCTGTTGTTGTTTTGGGGACAAGCATAAGAAGCAGATGAGTTCTGCTCCATCTTCTCGATCAATCTAGGGACCCAGAAACTACGAACAGCGTCAAAGAACTTGTCGCTATTAGATTCGATGTTGAGCTGTCGAGCTTGCTTCTGAACTCTCGTTCTCCAATAGTTCTTGATCTCGTTGTCCGTTCTTCCTGGCAAGTACTGTGCAATCTTGGACCACCTTAATTAAGACACAAGTTAATAGATTATGTTTAATGGTCGGGAACTTTATGGTACTATAAAGCCAAAGGAGTGGTGATAAGTTTCTGAGAGTAACGCACCTATTACCCCATTTAGAGTGGAGCTCGAGGATCAGAAGCTGTTCTTGTGGAGTTAGATTCCCTCGTCTGATGTCAGGTTTCAAGTAATTCAACCATCTCAATCTACAACTTTTGCCGGTTCTTTTCAGCCCTGTGTTTCAAGAGAGTGGTTATAGTAAAGTTAAGAGTATCAAATAATAAATCAAAATATTTGTTTTAGTTAGTTACCAGCACATTTGGCAGTGAGATTCCAACGTCCTTCCCCGTTATGGAGAATGTAAGTGGTGAGAAGAGTGTCTTCTTCAAGAGTCCAAGGCCCTCTTCTCAGCTCTGCTTCTTCACTTCCTTTGCAGCTCTTGTTCTTCATTGAATTTTCCATACTAAACTATCAATATCCCTACAAACTCTATTTATATGTGCTCTATTTTTTTGTGTTTGTAAGAACTATGCATGCATGACTGTGTAGAGAGAAAGGATAGAGAGGCTTTTAGTGCTTTGAGAAGTGAAAGTGAATCCACAGGTACTTGGGAATTTATAGACTGGTGGTATTGGAAAGTGTTCTTACTTTAGCCATCAGTTTGCTTTTTCCCAATGAAGAGTTTAGCTGTCACACGTTTTCAACTTCGTTTAAATATATTCCTTAATTAGCTTCTCGGTTTAACTCATAAAGGATGCTCCATTGTTAAATAAAACGGGATTTAAAGGAAGAATACATTTGACGTATGGATTAGTCGAAATTATACTGTATTAGTCCATATATTTTCAAAATCCAATTGGTATATATTACTCATCCGAATATGATTTTTAAAAGAAAAAAGTAGCTACCTATAATTGCAATGAACTATATGTTTAATGAGAAGTATAGAATAATAGAATGTATCAATACAGTTTCATTTGATGATGGAAAAAGGAATCGAATTTGGTGACTTAACTATATGGATTAGATGTGCACGTGGAAAGAATATTTATTTGGAACCGGATCTTGGAAGAAGATGAAGATGTTTAGTTTAAATTCTTAAATAAATTAAGTAATTAACTTTACTAGAAAAGTTAGCAATAATAACTCATGATTAATATTTCCTTGCATTATGCCAAAGAATTTACGTAACACTTACATCCCCTGCCTTGTAATATAGGAACCCGATCTTGGAAGAAGATGAAGATGTACAGTTTAAATTCTTAAATAAATTAACTTTACTGGAAAAGTTAGCAATAATAACTCATGATTAATATTTCCTTGCATTATGCCAAAGAATTTACGTAACACTTACATCCCCTGCCTTGTAATATAGAAATCGATTTTCGATATTACAATGATACATTTCTTGAAGTTTAAGATTAGGCCTAGACGCCTGGTTTATTATATTATCTATGTTTTAAACTAACGGGTATTCAGTTCATAAATAAACTATTTTTGTAATTAACAATTTAATAATAATAAGTTAATAAAACAATATATTATATTTAACTAATAAAAATACATAACATTTTTTAAAATAAATAAATAATTTTAATTTTTACTTTTTTTTGTGAACAACATAATACTTTCTAGGTTTTGTAGTGATATGTTTTGATAAACCGTATCATGGCAATGGATTTACAGAAATTCTTGAATTATATAGTTGCATCAATGTGGTGTGAAATGGTAAAGCTAAAAGACAGCTAGTTTTGTTAACACCAATTTCTAGAAGCCAGCTAATTATCCCGACTTTGTCCAATAGCATATATCCTTCAAACTTTGAATATTCAAAGAGTCTTCCTAAGTTTTCATTTGTCAGTAAACTTTCAAGCTCAAATTATATTCTAGTACTACTAACTAAACTATTTTGTTAAACAAATACTAATATTGGGAAAATAAGGAAAGGGTCGGTGTCGCTTTAAACTGAGAAGTCAAAAATGTCTATGTGCGTGTATTAATTTAAAATATATGGTATCGTTAATAATACCTCAGTTACTATTTAAACCAATATTTTTGAAGATGATTGATATGATAACTCACCCCTAAAATGTAAAATAAAGCCTAATGACCAGGGATAAAGAAAATAAAGTATGATTTGACATGTGTGTCCTCATTACCATTTTACTAAACAATCAGCAATACCATTTTGATAGTGCTATTTAGAGATGAGTGTCTGGATATTCATTCGGATTCACTATGAGTCTATTCGAATTTTAGATTTTTGAAATTAAAAATTCAGTCACATTCGGTTATTTAAATTTTGGTTCGGCTTTTTCAGTTTTGGTTTGGATTCGGTTCACTGTTTAAATTAATTTTAAAATATTAAAATTCATATATAATTTAAATTTCTCAAGATCTAAAAATAAAAATAATATATAAACTATAAGTTTAAGCAATGTATGCCAAAATTCCTTAGTTTAACATAAAATTTGATTTGATTTAAATATTTGGATGAAAAATCAATATGTATTTTAATTATTTTCAGTGTTTTAAGTATTGTTTAAATATTTTTGATATTTATTTTTGACTATTTGTATATATTTTTAAATATTTTAGATAATTTCAAAACATTTTATATATATTTGATATATTTTTGGATATTAACTCTAAAAGTAGCTGATATATTAAACTATATAAATCTCATTTAAATATATTCGAATATCTAAAATATTTTGGTTCGAATCAGATGCGGTTCCGGTTTTTTAAATACCAAAATTTTGAATCTGTTCAGATATTTAACCAGTTTCGGTTTAGATTTGGTACTATTTTTTTCCGAAAGGGTTTAGATTCCCCCCAGCCCTGGTCCTATTTAGTGACAATCATTTTTGTCTATAGAACAGATGTATGGTTAAGAGTTCCATTTTGGATAGTCCAGTTTTGTTTAAATCGGTTTTCTTTTTCAGTTTTGGATCATTCCAGTTCTTCCACAATTAATTGAAAAGTCAAATGTTAGCTTTGGATTGTTTATCACAACTTCTGGTTTTTACTTAAAAAACTTCTGACAATCGGTTCACCACAATGAACCGAACCAGAACCAGAACCAAAATCCTCAAACCTTGGTTCTGATGGTATATCAATAAATAGGATTGATTTAACCAAACTGATCAGAATCTGACAAATTCGAGTTATAACATTACAAGATGGCAACAAACGGAACAAATGTGTCAAAGAACAAGCGTGCAACAAGTTGAGTTGTGATTACAGAGAAACAAATGGAACAACCAAAGAGACGCTGAGTATCTGAAATAATCCTTTCTAAGATGAAAAGGATCAAATCAAATACCTCGTTCTGTGGATATATTCTGAGTCTTTCACTAAACACGAAACTACACACAAAGTAGTACCTAGTTTGATCAAAACCTTTGCTAGACAAGCAGAAGCATAGATATGATAGTGTATCTTGAGAGCATCAAGGCATCATTCAAATGATGGAGATAGACATTCATCGACCATCTCCACAAGGTTTGGATTCTCTAGTGCAGCCGCCACACGCTCTTTGTCGTTTAGTTGTTTAGTGACTGCATTTTCCAGAGGAAGAAACTATATAAACAAGCGCACTTGTGCTAATGGGGTTTCAAACAGAAAATGAATCTACTCTTTTGCCGCATCAAGTGCGAATTCATGTTTCATTTGCTATTCCTAGAATCAACTGAAACTTGCTCTGTTACTCTAAGGTCGATTTAATAAAAAAACAAAGACGCAGACAAAGGATATAGATAAAAATTGACATACCTGCAGCCTCAGTTGCGTGAGTACCGGGTGCTACCCTTATATCTATCTGAAAAAAAAAAAAGAATAGTTTCAAAGGATTGAGGCACATAAAACATTGTGTGTGAATTTATAAGGCACACTCTACCCATAGCATATACCAGAGGTTCAAGCTATATTCTCTTAGCAATCATCAGAAACAATAGCAAAGGTTCATTGCCTCAATAACAGATGTTGAAACCATTCTCAGTAAATGCATAAAATCGACTCAAAAGATCATCTTCAAAACACTTAAAAATAAGGAAAAGCATGTACCTTGTAACGAGAAGGAAGGCTTCGCATAAGTTTGACGCGGACACAGAGACCGATAATGGTTGCCATGCTACAATGTTCCACCGTTGGAGTGAATGTAACCCTGAAAAAAAAATGGCATCAGCTCAGCACAAATTGAAAAACTTAAAAATATATAGAATCTAAATCAGAAAAAGTTTCGTTCTTGTAACCTAACACGACTCTTGGTATCATCAACTTCAACAGAATCTTCTGTGAGGACTTTGAGCTGTTCCAGAGAATAAGGATGCTCTGGATCTTTTATATCTCTTATATGATGTGCTGAACAAATGTTAAGTTTGACCTAAAACGATTCAATTTTAGTTCTACATAAGGCTTTGCTATTAGACAAACGAACAAAAAGGATATCGAAAACTTCGAGCTGGTCGATTGCATCTACTGAAAGCTCATCGGTATTGCTGGAATAAGCACGAACATCACGACGCTCTTTAATCTCGTATACGATCGGGTTCTCGTTTATTAGCCCCGAAACCATTTTCTTCCTCCTGCCAACAAAAGTCCAAATCAGAATTGAAAACCCTAAACGGGACAACACAAGAACAAATCGAACATATAAGGAAGAAGCAATCATCGAAGGTTATAATCGTACTCTGGCGCAGAACTTCAATTCGATTAGAGAGAGAGAGAGGAACGTTGATGGGAGACGAAGAAGACGAAACTAAAATGAGAAATAATTAATTTGTTGGGTTCATTGATATTTTTATATGGACACAAATATTGGGCCAGGCCCATTTAACAGGAGTCTCCAGAAGAGTCACGTGGGCTTCTTTGTAGATCGACACGTCATCACCACGTGCTTCCACGTTCCCTTCGTCCCCTTCTCTCTCTGTCTGAAATGATCAAACTCATCTGACGATCGATCGATCATTTGGAAGAAACCATGGCGGAAGAGAAAAGCGGGAAGAAGCAAGTGATGGTGGCGATCGACGAAAGCGATTGCAGCAAGCACGCTCTCCGATGGACGCTCTCGTATCTCAAAGACAGCCTCGCCGATTCCGATATCATCCTCTTCACCGCGCAGCCTCAGCTCGATCTCAGCTCCGTCTACGCTTCCTCTTATGGCGCCGCTCGTAAGTACTCTCCATCTTCCGTTTCTCGGCTATTTAATTTGTTGTCTATGATGAATGTATCGGATACACACGCACGTGCCGTGCACAAGCTGAGTGCTCTCTTCTGTTTTTTTGCAGCGATAGAGCTGATAAACTCAATGCAACAGAACTACAAAAACGCAGCGTTGAATCGGATTGAGGAAGGGACCAAGATTTGTGCTGAGAGCGGGGTTTGTGTTATAACCTCAACACCACTCTCTTTATTAGATCTCAAGTAAAGTACTTGACTTGGCTGTGTAACAGGTTACCCCAAAGAAGGTGATGGAGTTTGGAAACCCTAAAGAAGCGATATGTGATGCTGTTGAGAAGCTTGGTGTTGATTTGCTAATCGTTGGTAGCCATGGCAAAGGGGCACTTGAAAGGTGTGTATAAGAAAGAACATTAAGATGATTCTTGAAAGTTTAAAGATTTTGGAAGATGATAATGTGTGTTTGTGTGTGTGGACAGGACCTTCCTTGGAAGTGTTAGCAATTACTGTGTCAACAAGGCTAAGTGCCCAGTTCTTGTGGTGAGGACAAAGGCTTGAAGAGTTTGAGAACCGCCTTGCTTGCTGTATGTGTGTTGTGTAAACATATTGATAATAATGCTTTGCTTGTATACTACTGTTTTGAAAAAAACTTTGTGAATGGAAATAAATATATTATTGGTTTGATAAATAACGAGCTTTGCTGTGCTCTTCTTTTGTTGTTCCAATAGGTAGATTTATTATCTGACAGGAAACGGTACTTAGTAACAGTCACATGCTAATAAACTCAGCTTCTTCCACCAAAAATCCTGTTTAGTGTAGCTGCTAGTCTCACCCCTCCCTGTGCTAAGCGCTGATACACTACCGGTAGCCGTGAATAGAAGTATTCATCTGTGAAGAATGACATTGTTATGTTCTTGTTAGCTTCTTTACTTTGTGAATCATCACTAGTGTTATGTTTGGTTAGTGGATTCTTTACCTTCTAGAGTATCTCCTTCAGTTACCCCTTTGTATGCCCAGTCACAAGCTGCTTTAATCCCTTCCGATGCATAGCTGCAGAAGAAAGCAAGTGGAAGTTAACATCTGGTTTCTTTCTGACTTGAAGAACAAAGGTACTGTAATGTTTGTATCTGACTTACATGTCTGGGCATTCTGTCTTCCTTGTGCAAATCTCCCACCTATTGACTTGATCTGCCCATTCTGTCTGCATTTCATGGAGTATGTGATCAACAGAGTAAGAAACGCCTTGAGCTATACAGATAAAGAGCAATCTTATCCATTTATAAGTACCGTGATATTCTTGTTGATTGCATCCACCATTCCATCTAGCTCCGAGTTATAGAGATCTGCTTCAGCGGTCTCAATAATGCTGGAATCCCAAATCTGTGTGAATATAAAGATTAGAACTTTTGTAGTATGATATCTAATGTTCAACTTTGTATAGGCCTTTGTCAGACTTTTCTATTTAATTTTGTTTTCTTACATGGTGAAGGTTAGCTTTTCTCGTGTACCAATGCACTTCGATGGTGTTACCTCCTTTGTCCGAAGCAAAAGCCACATGTAGAGGCTGTGCATATTATACAACTATGCTATTTAGACATACCCCAGATATAAAACTCGGTGATCTGGTTCGAGCTTATGATTTATACCTGATGGATGTCACCCATGAAATGAGACAGGAAGAGCAGGGCCTCTGTTAAGTTGTCTGAAAACAAGAAAAAAAGAAGAGAACATGTGAGAGAGATGGAAGATGAAGGAACTGGTGTGGATAAGTTTTGAAGGTACATTGTGGCGTCGATGCAGCTGCAGTGTTGTAGGTAAGAAGCTGTGTGGTATAATTGTAGATGGCTCCTGCAACGCATCTCCCTTTCACTCCATCTTCGTCCTTGCAGTCCCCTTTAAGACCCCAAAACAAACAAACCCCATAACAAAACGTGGTTGAAAATCTTCTCACTTTTATGTTTTGCTGATTATGAAAAAAAAAACTCACTGTTGTATTGGTAGGAACAAACATCAGGAGTGTTGATGTAGTGGAGAGGAGAAGACCAATGGTATCTGAACTTGACATGGTCAGCCCAAACACACAAGCTTGACAGATCTCCTTGTGCAGATTCAGGTAACAGCTCTTTCACTGCCTTGGCTGCAGTTTCATCCAACCTAGCCTGATCATCTCCTTACTTATTAGTTAATATTTTGATAATAAACCGAAACATGAAGACTATAAACAAATCAAGAACCTGAGCGATTTTACAGACGATGGTGTGGCCTTCAATACCCCAGCCGTGGACGTTAGGTGCTGAGTAAAGAAACAAAGCAGTGATGATCATCATTACATGTAGTAACCATATTTGCTTTGCCATTTTAAGAGTTCTTTGAAATGTACTTAGGAGATGGTTGAGTTTTCATATGGCTCTTGTCTATGTATAATGGTGATTGAGAATGAAGATGTAGAAGGAAGTAAATCCGCAGATTTTGATGGGACGAATATGGGTATTGGTGTGAAAAGCTTGTTAAGGTCAAAATTGAGCAATGGGTATATAATATTTTGTAGATACGGAATCTTTTTTTGTTTAAGAAATGAATCCTGTGTGAAATCAAATGGGTTCACGTGGAAACAAATGCTGCTTCGTCCCTCGTGTTTCTTCAGTTGTATCTATGGATCTGTGACATTAATGTAATCATATTCTTTACAGGATATCATTCATTTGTCTTAATATATTTAACATTTAAGTAAAAACATTACGTTAATTGATTTTTAAACTTATAATATACACATAAATGCTATGGCTCCTAAATTGTAAGAAAAAAAATCTCAGTTAAACCAATTTGGTTTCCTAAATCTCGGTTAAGCGAATTGAAACTGGGCAGTTAAACCAATTCGATTTATTTTAAAATGCTTAGTAGATTTGATTGGATGGTTTAGCTTTTCAAACTGAAACCAATTTTCACAACAGAACACGCTTTTCCCGAACTAAAAGCTCCTCTCACACCAAACCTAACCCCATCACTCATTTGTCAAAATTAAAAAAAAAAATAAACATTTCGGATGTTTCAGGTCACCTGCACGGCGGTTCCAGCTATGCCTATGACCGCATCACCGCCCAATCTACTTCGTCGGCAGGTGGTGTTCCCTTATTCGTCAAGGCGATCCTTTACTGTACCTCTCCGGAGCTCAAAACCCAACAAACCTCTCGCAATTCTCGATATCAAAGGTGGCAAAGGGTAATATTGCATCTGATTCAGAATTTAATAGTTAACGATTTTTGTCACAAAAAAAAAAAAAATAGTTAACGATGTTTAAAGATGGGATCAGAATTGCGATATTTCCAAGGACACGTTGTTGTTAAGAGTTTAGTAATCTGAATCTTCAGTTAATAAAATCTTGATATGGCAGCATGCGCGGGTTCCACGAGGTAGAGCTCAAAGTTCGTGATTACGAATTGGATCAGTTTGGTGTTGTCAACAATGCTGTCTACGCTAACTACTGCCAACACGGTAACAATGCTGCTGCTTTTGAACATTTCTTATAGTCAACAAGTGTATTGCTTTCAGAATCCTTTTCTGCATGTTCAAAGTTAAAGAGTCTAAAAAGCATATAGCTCTAAATTCAAAGGGAAGTGGATGATGATGGATCTGTAACTACCCTGTTCTTACCCACTCTTTGTTTCTTGTGTACATACTGAAGCCCGACACGAGTTTCTGGAGAGTATTGGTATCAACTGTGATGAAGTCGCACGTTCTGGCCAAGCCTTAGCGCTTTCTGAGTTGGCTATTAAGTTCCTTGCTCCTTTACGCGTAATCTCCTGATTCCTGCCCCCTCTTCTCCTCCTTGAACGTTCCTTATATTTTATTATCTCAATATTGTTATATTGTATTCAACTCAGTTCATCTGCTTTGAGCACAGAGCGGAGACACGTTTGTGGTGAAAGCGAGGGTTTCAGGGTTATCTGCTGCGCGTATTTACTTTGATCATTTCATCTTCAAACTTCCTAATCTAGAGGTTAACCTCTCATTAAAGCCTTTAATTTTTGTGTTCTTTGGTTGATTGGTTATTCTTTAAATATTGTCTACTGATTTGGAATCATTTGATATATGTATACAAAAAAAAAAGCAGCCTGTCTTAGAAGCAAAAGGAGTAGCTGTATGGCTTGACAACAAGTACCGTCCTGTTCGTATCCCTCCTCACATCCGCTCTAAATTTGTTCAGTTCCAACGCCAAGAAGACGCCGTCTGATTTGTGCCCCCACATTCTCATAATTTTACTGTATTCAATAAGCCCAGTTAATGTTACTAAATGTACCCACTATTAAAGCCCTTATATAATGAAAAATCTATATATATATATTTCCGATAATAAGCTGCATACTTTGGATGTTCATAAGAAAAGACTATACAGACTTGAAAGAAAATACAAAACAGTAGAAAAATACAGCCTTAATGAAGTCTTATGTGTATTTGGTTCAGATTATGCCTAAGGTATGTATGCACAGAGCCTGCCGGTTACATGTCAACACTACAGTTCAGACAACATGTATGTCTCCATACACCACTCCGTGGGGCAAATATGCACCAAGAATCCCAACGACGCCTCACCAAAACATTCCCTTCAACTCGCAACTTCATCGGTTAGGATCCTTCTTCCTACTTAGATTTAACCAATTTACATCACAGGTACATATGACACAGCGCTAACAAATTACTGTATCTTTTAATAATCAACTCAAACTCAAACTTAAATATAAATATAATTTTCGTATTTACATAATAAATTTCAGTAAAATCTAGAGGGATGGTTTGATAATTCAATCGGCCAAACCGATCAGAATTCAAAACCGAACCAGTACATACATAGTCAACGATACAAGATCCAATTAACATGCGTAGATCGTACGGTTCTCGTTAGCTCTCATGAATCACATCTATAAACTAACGGCCCAGATCATAAGAGAGCTCTCGAAGAACTTCACAATTGTATCAGAGATCTCTCTCCTCTCCGCGACTCGAATCGAACACTAACCTCCATGGATCTCTCCTCTCGTTCCTTATGGATCCTCGTCGTCTTCCTCACCATCACCACCTCCTTCGCCGAGATCCGCAAATCCGAGATCCGATCCGATGACCGGCCCATCATCCCCCTCGACGAATTCGGATTCACTCACACAGGCCGCCTCGAGCTCGACGCCTCGAAGATCTCCCTCTCCAACACCAACCCGGACCTCGACCTCTCCAAGGTCGGCTTCTTCCTCTGCACGCGCGACGCCTGGGTGCACGTGATCCAACAACTCGAAGAAGAAGAGATCACGTGCGCTCTCCAATCAGATCTCGTCAAGCACGTGTTCACCTTCAACAAACTCAACAGAAACAGCTCCTTCTCCACCGTCTTCTCCGAGAACGACGCCGATCAGTACTCCCTCGTCTTCGCCAACTGCCTCCGCGACGTCAAAGTCTCCATGGACGTCAGATCCGCCATGTACAACCTCGAGGGGAAGAACGGCGGACGCGACTACCTCTCCGCCGGGAGAACCGTCCTCCCCAAAGTCTACTTCCTCTTCTCCATCATCTACTTCTCCCTCGCCGCCACGTGGATCTACGTCCTCTACAAGAAACGACGCACGGTCTTCGCGATCCATTTCTTCATGCTCGGCGTCGTCGTTTTGAAGGCATCGAACTTATTATGCGAGGCTGAGGATAAGTCTTACATTAAGAAAACTGGAAACGCGCATGGATGGGATGTGTTGTTCTACATCTTTAACTTCCTCAAGGGGATCACTCTCTTTACTCTCATCGTTTTGATAGGAACCGGGTGGTCTTTCTTGAAGCCTTACTTGCAGGACAAGGAAAAGAAAGTGTTGATGATCGTCATACCACTCCAGGTCGTTGCGAATTTCGCGCAGGTGGTTATCGATGAGACGGGACCGTACGGGCAAGACTGGGTCACTTGGAAACAGATCTTTTTGCTTGTTGATGTGGTTTGTTGTTGCGCCGTTTTGTTTCCCATTGTGTGGTCTATTAAGAACTTGCGTGAGGCGGCGAAGACTGATGGAAAGGCTGCTGTGAACTTGGTTAAGTTGACTCTGTTTAGGCATTACTACATTGTGGTTATCTGCTATATCTACTTTACTCGCGTTGTGGTTTATGCGTTGGAGACTATTACCTCTTACAAGTATATGTGGACTAGTGTTGTTGCCAGCGAGTTGGCGACCTTGGCGTTTTATGTTTTCACTGGGTATAAGTTCAGACCTGAGGTGCATAACCCTTACTTTGTTGTTGATGATGATGAGGAAGAGGCTGCAGCTGAGGCGTTGAAGCTTGAAGACGAGTTTGAATTGTAAGAAGCATATACTTTTGTTTGACAGGGTGAGTAAATCAGATCCTTATATGGTAAAACCAGCTTCGCTTTTCTGTTTTTTTTTTTCTTCTTCTTTTTAAATTTATGTTTTTAGAATGCAATACCTATTTTGTTTTTTTTTAATGTGTTGTTAAGACATTTATATAGACTCCGGTGAATGTCTTAACCATTGCATAGTATAATTTTGTATTAATGGTTACATAAAACGCTTGGTGCTTTATACTTATACTGACTCTTTGCTTCTGCTTACCATACGATAAACAAAATGGCCTGATTAGAAAAGTAGGTTAAGCAAGCAAGTAGCTTACAAGTAGACAAACTTTGTGCACATATGCCTTTTGCCTTTGTTGAATCTGTATTACATTCTTTATCCGAAGTGACAGCTCAATGAATTGGTAGAGTTTATGGTTTGTTTGAGAATAGAGATGGAAGAGATTTGATTGAATGGCTGAAGGGCATACACTTGATTTCCGTTTCAAAAAGAAAATAGCACTGATTATACCAAGATTCTAACTGCTAGACTCTTGTCTAAATTGTCTTCCAAGTTATGATCATGGAAGGTCATCCATCATTCAAGTAAAGGATGAAAAGGAAATAACAAAAAGGGTTGGAGAGAGGAGACGTAGGAACAACAAAAATGGTGAGTTTCCTAAATCAATGGTCCACACTCCACACCCAGAGAATAGGCTCCCTACCAAACCAAGATAATAAACTAATTAAATTAAACTTTGGGCTATTTCACGTCATTCCCCCGATTCAATAGGGAGAAGAACACACACTCAATTAATCCTATATATTATGAATTTCTGATGAGCATTCATGATTACGTGAACAAAGACATACAAATTTTTGATGTAACATGTGATGATTCATAATATTGATAGTACATAACGTTACATACGCCTCTTAGTTTTACCAGTAGCTTTAGGGATCTTGTTAATGACTTTAGAGTTGAAGTTATCAAAGAGCTTCTTCATGTTCATCCCGCTTTTACTTGCTGCATAGTTCAGCTCTTCTTCGTATAGCTCATACAGCATCGGTATCGTCTCCAGTCCCACAAATACTTCACCAATAAAATCATACAAACATTTTTAAAAAAAAATTATTTAAGTCAATATGTAGATAAAATCATAAAGACTCACCAATGTATAAGAGCGTCAGAGAGCTGAAATAGTTTCCAACGACTGATAATATCCACAGTGAAACAACGGCCTGAAACAGAACGTGACACAAGTTTTCTATCCAAAAAATCTTGAAATTAATATTTTTTAAAACTTAAAATGTATATATTGATATTTTTACCAAGACTAGGAGTCTAAAGTCTGTTCCACTTGAAACATCATACAGTTTGATGATGAACCAGTTTATCTTGTCGAACAAGAGTCTCCAAGTTGATTCCGAGATCTTTAGATCGTCAATACTTGGTGGTCGCCTGCACGACACGGCGTGTTCTATGAGTGATTGGTTTCATAAAGAAGAACCAAGTGTTAATGTTTTTTTATTACCTCTTGATTAGTTGTGAAGAGCCAATGTAAGACCAAATGAAGAATATGAAGATGGAGATCAAGAGGATCTGGCAGAGGAAAGTGATGAAAGGATATTCAACCACTTCGAATAAGAACCATATCAATGTGAAAACCGCCAAGATTGTTCCTGATTCTTTCTTGTTTTTCCAGAACATTATATCAGCAACTACAACGTTCCAAGAAAATATCGTTCAAAAAAGATGATTAAAGAACAAAGATGAATGTAAATAAAGAAAGAAAGATATGTATGTTACAGTGTCCTCCTCCAAGGTTGTGGTACAGAGATCTTCGCTTTCTTGATGAAGCTCCATATTCATATCCATTAATCGCCATGATTGTTTTGGTTTCGCGTTTTATTTACTAACAACAGTAATCCTTTTTTGTTAGCTAAGCTCCAAGATTCAAATGTTTATATAAGCACATCCTTTTGTTCTTGGATTCATAAAGAAGAAAGCGATTTGAGATTTGGGAAAGGTATGGCTTTAGCATGTTACAAAGCACATCCTTTTATTTTATTATACATGAGTAAACTAGTTTTAGTAGCTTGCCGAGATCGTTCATTACTTGTACTAATGCTCGAATATGTGTTCCAAAAAGTTATCAACATTTTGATCATAGGTCTTTGCTTAACCCCTTTCTCATGCAAGTATATTCCTAGTTGAGGCTAGGAATGTTATCACCGGGACCAATAAAGTAATAATCGACCTAACCTGACCGTTATGACAAGTGGATTTCAACCAAACCTAACCTTTTGGTTATTGGTTCTGGTCGGTATTTAGATTCAACCGATCGACAACATTTCAAAATCACTTAGTTACCGGTTTGGTCCGGTTTGACAGAACAAATTCCGAACCGATGGGATCAAACATATTTTTTTTCCTAAATCGAATTATACTAAATTACACCGGAAATTAGATTTAAAATTAAATCTGGTTCTACCTGAATTTAACAAAAAAAAACTCAATTTGACAGATTTAATATTTTTCTGCAAGAAAAAAACTAATTCAGTTAATACTCTAAAACAAAATTAACGGATAACCAAACTAAAATTTGTCGGTTAGTTCTGGTAATCATCTATAAAATTTTAGAACACCAATAACCAAAATATCGCATTGGTTCGGTCAACCGAATTAGCTAGCATGCCTTAGTTATGGCGTATGAGCCCTGATTGTTAGCATCCTTAGTTAAGTTCAAGTGAGAAGCTAAAGAGCCGAAAGTTTCTCATAAGTAGACATACATAATCCAACATTACATCTAAGGATACAAGTTTATAGTATGAACAATTATAACAACACAACATTTTATACTATTAGTTTATAACCCTGTCTTAAAAAAAAAGAAGCATAGCTATCACAAAACCAAACAGAAGTCCGTTAAACCTTGTCGAAGTCATTGTTCTGCTGCTTTGGAGCATCTGAAGGAGTAGTCATCCCAATACCGTCATTATGATGCTTCTCCCATCCACCAGTGTCAGCCTTGGAATGAGCCAAGTAGTATAAAATGGTTGCAATCAAAGACATGAGAGTAAAAGCAGCTCCAGCAGCAAAGACACCAACGGGTAAGACCGCACACGAAAGCTCTTTTCCTTGGAAGACGCCTTTGCTTTTGGTGTGGTAAGCGTTCTTCGCTGATCCAGCCAATAAACACGCCTCAGCACCTAAAAAGCTTACCCTGTGTAAAGTATGATTTTCACAAAACTAACTCAAGATCTGGAATCATAACTTTCCCTTAGCTCAGATTCAAAATAGAAGAAACTATCACTTCAAAGTTCAAACCTTTATGACTTTGCAAGTTCAGATCTTGGAAGCTAAACAAAGTTTGAATCTTTACTTAAGTGAAGACAAAAGGGAATCGATTTAGAGAGGAAAGGGATGAACTTTACCAAGAGACGACGAAGAAGATAATAGCCCAGACGGTGTAAGAAGTACCAGTAACGAGACCCTTTCCGCAGCAGAGACACTTTGTAACGCCGTTAACCACCGCTTGGCTCACGAGAAGCAGCGCAAACGCCGACATGCCGTACACCGTCGACGCATCTGTTCCGTACCTGCAGAAGGTCTGCTCATCGTACTGGTCCGGCACTGGTACAGCCTAAAGAGAGAGAGAATAAATGATTAAATCGAAAAAATAGAAAGAAAGACAAAGAGAGAGAGTGTGTAAGAGAAGAGTACGGTGCTACGGCGTCGTTCGGCGCCAAAGGCGAATACGAAGGCAAGGAGGTGAAGGGAAGTGACGACGGCGAGGATGGGAACGGAAACCGCCATTGATTTCGTTCTCTGCTCGCTCTCTTCTAATTTCTCTTTGCTCTTTTGTGTCTTTAGTCCTTTTTGGTCAAGTGTGAAGAGACATTAAAGTCTAGGAGTGTCTTGATATTTGTTTTTCCTTTTTAAAAAAATATTTTGTAACATTAATATTTGGACTGATAGCTAACCTGTGACAGTATAAGGGCATCTCCATCCCTACTCCATTTTTTTTTCTAAAATGGAGTAAAAGTGAATATGGAGTAAGGAATGCTCCAACCCAACTCCATATCTCACTCCATAATGAAATTTACTCCATAAATGGAGTAATCTATTTTTTTTTTGTTCATCACTCCATTATGGAGTAGAAAATAGAGTAGGGTTGGAGTAATTTTACTCCATTTTCACTTTTACTCCATTTTGGAGGAAAAAATGGAGTTTTACAATGGAGATGCTCTAACTGTTTTTTTTTTTGTAAAAATATTTTAATAGATAATATTTCTAACGTTTTAAGAAAATTATTTGGATATTTGATAAAACTAAAAGTATGAATAAAAATATAATTAGATTTACTAGTGAATGTTTCAAAATTTGACTTTTTTAATATATCTTATTAAAAATATAATATGAATTTCTGGAAGTTTTAAATTATTTAGAAAACCAAAAAAAAGTTTAAAATTATTTATTTAAATATATTAATATTTGTGTTAATATTTAATTAAATTTTTTTGAAACAGTTTATATTTAATAAATATAAAATATAATTATATTGATACAATAATGATTATTGATCGTAAATGTTAGAGTGTCTCCGTCATTGCTACCTTATCCTTTCAATGTCATTTTGGAAGAGATAAATAATCATCCAAAGTTGGCAAAAGAAAAATAATCATCCAAAGAAGACGCCCATTTGTCATTTTTGGTTTGTGGAGTATAATATAAAAATGCAGCAATCAGAAGAAATTTCTGAAAAGATTCTTCAGGTCGTTTTCTAGGTAGGAGGAGGCTCTCCCTTTTGACAAAGATCAAAATGCTCTGCCGGAATAGCTGGATCACCGCTAAGTTGTCGGCCCCACCGTTTGTCCTTTTACCGGCGATAGCTAGTCCCGGTCACCCATTAGAATATCTATAAGATATTAGCCCGTGTTAAGTACAGGCCCACTGGGCTTCCAAAACTAGATATTTTCACATCTGTCACCCACTACAATTTTCAAAAACAAAATCATACTAATTTCTAGTAATTTTATTTGAATTGACGAATAATAAATTAATAACACGTCCAAGTTTGTATTTTGTAGAAATACCATATTTATTGGGTTCTCATTGTCTGATGAAAATTAGTTGGTAACAACTAATATAGTTATTTTATGGAAAACTGATAAGAGTTATTAATAAATATGCCATTGACCATTACTTTATACCTAATTTAGCATTAAGGTAACATAATTCTGTAGAACTATTAGTCAAATTTGAAAAATGATGTTTATAAGGACATCTTAAAATTGTTTACAATAATAAGACTCCTAAAGCTGGCTTGACTTATTCAGATGAAATATTTCATTTCTATATCTATAATATTTGAATACGGTACATAGCTATTTTTTATACTATAGTCAATTTTAAAATTAAATATTAATAATACAATATACTTATTTTGTATTCTCCATAAAATTTATGATGAATAACAGAGCATTTATTACTTGGTCATAGGCTTTAGATAAGTTGCATATAATGGACAATTTAAATTTAATCAAATTAAAAACATTTGGCCAATTTACGGTACGAAAAATAGTGACCCAAAAAAAATTAAACATAAATGGAATCTCAAAATATATGGTTCTCTCAAGAATCTGAAAATAACATATGAAAATTAGAATCTTCAACATTATTGTACATACATGCATGTATTACATTTGTATAATAAATAAATAAAAAGTACAAAGTCTCCGAACCTCTCCCATTTAAATCTTCTCATGTCCTGCACACCAATAAAACACATGTCATGTAAAAATATCGTCGATCCAATCCAGGTTCTCATCAGAATCATCATCCATATGATTCCCTCCTTCTGTACCCTCCCTTGGATTTGCGGCTTCTATATTTTGATGCTGGCTTGTAGTCGAGGTGAAGGCAAGATCATGGTCGTTGCAAATCGCAGGCAAAGGAACATCTCCCTGAAAAGAATCATAGTTTTCCAACCAAGCGTCCAAGTCGTCCATATCGTTGATGATATCAGTATCAAACGAAATCAGATCTTCAACTGGAATATCACCATTACCTTCCTGGTTAGGAACCAACCCTATCTCGTTGGTATTATTTTCAGGAGGAGCTACATTGTCCAACGCAGCAAAACTTGTTTCACCAGGAACCAAACCCACTTGGTTTATATTGGTTTCAGAAACAGTCAAATCTTCATCAAGAATAGCATAAGTCTCGTCAGAAAAAAACCAGTCCCAATCCATTTGGTTTATATCGGTTTCAAGTGGGGTTTCAATATGACTTGTTTCACCAGAAACCAAACCCAAATGGTTTGATTTAGTTCCATTGAAAACCATATCTTGAGAAAGACCATGATTTTCTCCAAAAGAAACCCTACCCATTTGGTTCATATCTAGTGGGTTCTTATTGGTTTCAAGAACATAGCTAGATGGTTGAGAAGGGTTAGGATTAGATTGAGAAATACAAATCTCAGCAGATTCCTTTTGGAATGCATCTAAATTGGATGCACCAACACTTGGACCTGAAAGGACATGAGAGACATGACTATTAGACCACTATTGCTAACATTATTTGTAGAAGGAACATTATTGTAAGATGAGTTATTATTTGTGGCTGAATGAAAATAATTAACTTTTATTTATGATTTATGTAATAATGTTACCAGAAAGTGTGTGATGCAGACCCAATGCTTCTCCTATATGAAACTTTGGCATTTTGTCCTTCTTCTCAGCAGCAGATCTTTTAAATGAATCTGCATTTGATGAAACAGAACAATATTGACACAAACATGAAATAAAATTATAGAATTATGAAAAGTAACCATATAGCAAGAGAGCACTTACATTGGACAGTGGATAATGAGGAAGATTTTTTCTTTCTCAAGGAACACCACATAGAGTTACTTTCAATGAAATTCTTCGCTAGGTTAGAAGCTTTGAAAGGATATACATAATCTGAAGGATATTCATATGTTTTATCCGTGGATTTCCATTCATTCCTTGTCAATGTTTTGTTAATTATCTCAACTTGAAACTTGTATTTCTACAACAGTCACACAATAAAATGCTATATAAAAGCAGTCGAACAATAGTATATGTTGAAGAAATGTATGTATATATACGTACCTGAAGATAGCTACCAACTTGGCGTTGAGATAAGTTTGAGTCATTCATGATCTCCAATATGGCTTTGGGACGAGACTCTGTAAGATAAAGAGGATAAGAAAAGGTAAAGAAAAATTGGTCAAACATAAAATAATCCTTACTTTTTTCACCCAAGAAGGATATAGCAGCTAAAAACTTCATGTGACGGTCACGAGTCCATACATTCATGCGTGTCTCAACATCTACTATGCTTTTTCCCTTTTGGTACATTTGAGAAAATGTGAATGTTTTGTTGAGTGGTCGTCTTCCTAACAAAGATGACTGACTTGTCCCCTGCCTCTTTATGTGGTCTCTGAAAGCTTTCATCTGCTTCATACGTTCTTCCACAATGTTTTCTCGTTTTTCAGCTAAGTTGATTTTCTCCCACTCTTGCTTTTTATTAGGTAACACAAGTTGAAACATGTTGTCGATGTCATTTTCAGAAATTGGCTTCTTCAGACAATAACATGCTCTTTTTGTCAAAAGATCTGATGTTTCCTTAATGTGTATTTCTGTACCAATCACTTTAACAAAGATATAAAAGTTAGATTCATTTGTTCAAGAAACAGAAGTGGAAAGAGTAAAATAAAAGAAGGATTTATTAAATGGGAAAATTGTTTTTTAGAAAGAAAAAAATGATAACTATGTCCTATTATGCTAATTTATTTTTTGTACCACTTTTTCCTCTAGTACTCTTTAGCATTTTCTAAAATAAATCAAATAAATAGTCTACAAACAAAACAAAATTAAAACAATAGTAACTATTGATGAAAAACGTATATCAAATTATTGATATTTTTTTTCAGTTCTAAAAATGTTTAAATCATAATTTCATATTTTGTTGTACAAAGTGTAGAATTGACATTCTACACAGTAGAAAATGTAATCCAGTTTTTTTATTGAATCTAATATGTTTAGAATATGTGATATACGTAAATAATAGTAATCTAAAAATATTTAGAAAACATATTTTTCGCTTAATTTATCGTTCTAAAATCTGTAGAATCCAGAATCTACCCATTATTATAAATCTAAAACCTGTAGAAATTGGAATCTACATATTACTATAAATCTAAAACTAGTAAAAATCGATTTCAAACATGTTTATTGTGTTCTACATATAGTATAATACATATTCTACGGATAAGAATAATTAGTTCCAAAAATATGGAAATAGAATATTTGAAAATATTCAGTTTCCTTATTTATTAAATCGATTTTTTTAAAAAAATAGTGATTTATGCATATATACTGATTTCTGCTTATAAAATTTTTAAACTAAAAATAAAATATACACAATAAAAATTTATCTAAATATTAACTATTTTTTGGAATTTTTATATAAAATTTTATAAATATTATCATGCTAATAAATATACAAAAATTGATCAGTTAATTTATATTTATTATATATTTTTCAATTAAAAAGTTTTGAATGCTAATAGGAATAATGTGAAATTTTATGTCAATGATTACATAATAATTCTATTATATTTTTATAATAAATTGTTTAATGTAGTATACAATAATTAAAATCTGTTATGAAATTAAGTATAAAGTCCGATGGATTAGAGATTTTTTTATATTATATAAAGCATCCTTGTAAGGAAGAGTAAATATAAATGCAATATCATATATTTTTGGTTTCAAATATTGCATAACAATGAGTGTATAATTCGTTTGTTCAAAAAAATAATGTAAATATTTAGAAATCAAATAAATAAATAATAAAAAGTAAACATATGTTTAATTATTAATAGAACAGTTATATTAGGGTTATTAGTATAATGGCCACTAATCACATGATATGTCCACGACCAAACAAAAATGTTATATTGCAATATTATATATTTTTGGGAATTTTTAATATTTTTTAATTATTTTAGTTAAAAATTATATTTTAATATTTAACAATTGTTTTATTAATTGTAATTTTGAAATTTTAATTGAAATTAAGGGTAATATTGCTATTTTGAAAATATTTAGCTAATAGAACATAAAATATATGAGATTAGTCTTATAGGACATAGTTATCATTTTTTGGCCTAAAAAAACAATTTTTCCTTATTAAATTTACTTACGTATAAGAGGAATTTCTTTGTGGTGCATAGCAGTGAGAAAATCATTTGAGTCGGACAGTTCAACGTTGGCTATAACAAGTCCAATATCTTTTTGTTTTTCGATCACCAATATAGCCTCGCTTGCTCCATTCACAGTCATAACATCTAATATATAAATTGATTTACAATGCAACAAATGAAAAATGTAACATATCCAATGAAACAATTTTGAATAATATAGAACTATGTGAATGAAAATTATCAATACTAATGTAAATGATTATAATAAGGAAAATTTTAAAGAATGGTTGGTTTTACCTTTATGCGATCGTTGTTTAAGCATTGGAATGAGAGATGCGACTGATGCAGCATCGTGGTCGATGAGCAGAATAACACCAGTGCTTTCAGGAATAATGTTTTTGGTCAAATTTACCATGTTTTCAGCCATTTCTCGAGAGAGTTTGTTTAAAATATATGAGAGTTTTAAATGTATATCGAGTTGCCAAAGAAAGAGATCCAACAAATGAATATATATAGAAGAAGAATAGAAAAGTGGACCCAACAAGATCACAAATTGCAAAAAAAACAATCCAAGAATAAAGTATTTAACTTTTTATCTCGATATATCTAATTATATAATTTGACCCTTAAAAACATTTATATAATAGAAAGTATCTAGGTTAAAAGACAATTTCTCAAAAAACTTGTCTCGATGGTCAATTTTATTTTAATAGTAATAACGAATAAATTTATAATTAGTTTCTTTTTAATTACATTGAATAAGATTAAAAATGGAAATAGTATAATTCATTTGACTGTCATAATTTAAGAATATTTTAATTTACCATTTACCGACGTCGATATTTATATCGTTACTATTTTAAAATATTTTGACCTGAAAATATATTGGTCATATACTCTTTATATAATACTTAGGATTATTATTAATTATTGTTGACCTAGTAAACATATAATTACTTTTATGTATAATAGTCTTTCACAAAGACATTAACAATGTTAGAATTTATTTATAAGATTTACTTAAATTCTAAGTAACAATTTCTTACGATGGAATGAAAATATAAATTATCATTTTTTCTGAAATTAAAAATTTACAATATTTGAATAATTTAATTTAAATATTATATAAATTTTTATATAAGACAGTAATAGTTTTAGTATTGGTTTTCTTAAAATATGAGAGTTTGAAAGGTATATCGAGTTGTAAATGAAAAAAATGACAAATAAATATATAGAAAAATAATAAAAAATAGATCTAAAAATTAATAAATAAAAATATCCAAACAAAAATATCTAAAATTTTACGATATATTTAAATTTATAATTTGAACCGTTATATATATATAAATATCAAAAACCATCTAACTTTAAATATTTTTTTAGAAGCTTGTCTCGATGGTCAATTTAATTTTAATAGTAATATAATTAGTTTTTTCTTACTGATATTTAATTAAACTAAAAGTTTTTGGAAATAGTATAACTCCTTTGAATGTCATAGTTTCGGAATACTTACAATTTAACATTTTTCTACTTAGCAATATAGATATATAGTCATATTGTTACTACATTTTAAACATTTGACCTGCAAATATATTGTTCCTATATTTTTAATATGATATTTAGGAGACTTATTAATTATTATTGACCTAGTAAACATATAATTACTTTTTAAAACATTAACAACATTAAACTTTTATTTTAAAGATTTATTTAAAATATAAATAATATTTTATCCTGGAGTAAAAATGTAAATTCTATGGATTGTTTTGAAAGTATAAAAATGTAATATTTTAAATAATTTAATTTAAATATTATATAGCTTGTTATTTAAAGTCAATAATTGTTTTGGTATTGTTTTGCTTTACAGTTTCATCATTACCATATTGTGATTGATTGACTTTATTTAAAATATGGTGAGAAATATATGACTAGTCAACTTAAAGCTCTTAATTAACTTTCATGCTCATTATGAAATTCAAAAGAATGAAAGTAGGAATAGGAATAAAATTCATTTTTGTATGCATGGCTTGAATGTAAGCTAAAATTTACTACAAAGTTGTTAAATTTCTAAATTAAGTCATTAAGATTGTGATGTTGTATAACGTATAGTATAACTAATGCTCTCGTGAATTCATAATCGATGCCGATGGTGGACAAATGCAACACTAGTAGACAACATCAACACATTGTCCCCTGCATTCTCGTTCAAACTAAGCCCAAGCCCATTAATATTTTTTTTTTTTGACACCCATAGGAAAATTGCATCCTATTACACAAAACCCCAAATTAGCTAACTAACCAAAATCCCATTTTCTCTCTTCCATCACCTTTTTTTTTTTTTTTTTTTTTTGGCTCAACTTCAACATTCATTTCACAAAGCATTGGTACAAAGATTTAACCCCACTAGAGATTATACCACATAATACAATGAAGCAGTCTAGTTCCACCCTGAATCACTAAGTTGGATCCAACGTAACCTAACGTGCATCATGTATTTTTTAACCACAATGGAATTGAATTCACTCCACGACACGAAGTGAACCAACCCTTTAACCTCCTAAAATTCGACCTCAAATACAAGATAACTCAACACACAATTGACCTGAAACCTATACGGGATTATCATTCCTTGTTCAAGCTGTTAGCATCCATGGAATAAGCTTGACGTTCTTGTACCAACAGGCCAACACCAAGAGGCGCGTTCCCGTATTGTCCCGAGTCCGTTGGGTTCATTATCTCAAACTCTCAGCCGAGAAGCCGGACATGGAGACCGGAATGAAAACTCGGGCTTCAGCAGCTTACACGTGAGCCGGTTCAACAAATCTTCGCTTCAGAGGGTGTGGAGCTCGTACCACCGGATCGAGACAGAACATCAATTCCGGCGCCGGGATGTAGATCTCCGCCACGTACACCGTCAGGGCTCACGTCTCTGGTTGACAACGCCGTCGCCGTAAAGACCCCGTACATGTTGACTCCGAGAACCGGAGGACAAACCCATCTTCTGCTGACCATAGATTTACTTCTCTGGGAGTCTCACCGCCGCTTAGGAGAGGACTTCCGCTCTGGAAGAGGTGTCTGACCGCTACACGCGCCGCCGCTGAGGAAGGAGACGCCGTAGATCTTGAAAAGGAAAATTAGATCTGGCGGCCTTCACCCTAAAAGCCGACTCGTTCCCTTTCCGTCATCCCTAGAGCCTCGCCGTTACTCCGAAAGAAGCCAGAGACAGACGCCGTCAAACCCTAAAAGGGAGATTTTTCGTCCTGGTCTCGACAGCTCAGAGCTCACAGCAAAAAGACAGAGGGAGTTACGGCCAGGGAAGGAGCAAAAGAGAAAAACGAGTTAAGGGAGGAGAGAAAGCCTCCGGCTCCGGCGGCCGCCGAGCCGGAGCTAGGGTTTTAAGATCTGTTTTTTAGAGAGAGGTAGGAGCGTCTGTTTCTCTCTCTGCTTGGTAAGCCTCTTCCATCACCTTCTTATGTCTCTCTACTCTCACTCTATGAATCTAATTTTAGTTTTTTTTTTTTTTTTGCTATTTCAAAAATTCTCCCTTAATTTAAAGGACTACATGTTTTAGCCTTCGTGAATGCACATGATCCAGATGAGTGGCATATTTACATTGGTTATCGAAAACCTCTCATTTAGAGATATACAAGAAAAAAGCTTAGAACTTCTACTGTGTAATGAACAAAACAATCATCTTAACAACCGTAGAATGCTCCTCGGATTTCAAAGTCTCAGAATAAGCAATGTTCAAACAAGTACCCCACTTATAGTCACAAAACACGCTCTTAAGAATGCAACATTATTCACTTCCTTTTACCAATATGCTATTTGCCAAATCCTTTGAATAGCTACCAATATCTCTATAGGGCAAGTATAGTACTGTTCAATTATAGGTATATACGGTCCAAGCCTTCTGTTTTTCATTTTACCTTTGGTCATTTAACCAGCTTGAAGGAGGACTTGTTGTTGGGTTTGCAACCAGCGGCCATGAGTTTCTCTTGCTCAGATAGTGAGTGGCGGAAGTGGCAACGGTGGCCGTAAGGACAGATGTCACCAGCAAGAACCATTCTGCAAACTTCAGTCTTGTAACGAGGATGGCGGATCACTGGGCGGAGTTCTTTAATGCCGTGAGCGAACTGGCAGTGGTCACCGTATGGGCATGTCCCTGTCTCTTGCCACTTGTTGCAGAGCTCTGTCTTTGTCATCCCTTGATTGTACACCTCCACTTCTATCTCCTCCTCTTCTTCTTTCTTCCCTCCTCGCACATACACCCTTTGCTGCAATTTCCATTAATTCATTTACATCTTTAGTTCAAATAACACAGAGGAACAGAGGATTGTGGTACTTTTCATAAAAAAGAATCATCTACGCAGCTTAGACTCAACAGTTAAACCGTTCATACATCGACTCTAACTAAAGCCTCCTCTCATAAATACAATTTTTACTGCATTTTACTCAATCATGGCCCTTCATTCATCACCATTACTCTCTACATCTCTAGTTCAACGAAAGCAGAGGAACAGAGGACTGAGGTATCAGAACATGCAGCTCAGATTCAATAGCTAAGCAACATCTATAGTGTTTCAATGACTACCTGTTTCTCAAAACACTAAACCATAATCACTAGTTAAAGACTCTTCCGAGATGTACTGGTTCCTGCATTTCATTTCAGTCATTCATGGTTCTTCATTCATCACTATTACTCTTAACATCTATATAGTTCAGCCTTCTAAGAACAGCATCAATACAGTTCTTTTGTTTCTTTCTTCTACTCAAAGAATCTAAATCATAAACTCAGTTGAACGAATGTTTCTAAATAATCTTGTACCAACACCAACAAATAAACTTAGTCAAATTCAAAAGCTAATCAACCCTGTAGTCTCAATGATTCCTGTAATCAACTCTAACGATCAAGATTCAAGAAAGCAAAGAAGAGATTAGTTACCGTCGTACTGAGTTGTTGACCACAAGCTCCAGGCTTAGCTACGGCTCCACGAGGTTTTCCACATTGAGCAGCGGCGCCACCACAAACACCTTGGCTCGACTTAGAGTAACCGCTGGATCTCACGGAGATGCTCTTCGGCAGCGACGAACGGTTCAGATCCTCACTCGCAATCACGCTCGTCGGACTCTCATCGCTGACGTCATCTCGATTAACCGCGCGGTTCTGATTCTCCGCGTCCTCGGCGCCGCGATTATTCCCTCCTCCGATCGAAAGATTGCTAAGCATCCGAAACGGAACCCTATCGTAGCCGAATCGGTTCTGGATAGAGGATCTGATCAGCTGGTCGAGCTCCTTCTTGAGGTGGAGATTCATCGAGCGCAGCTCCGTGTTCTCGAGACGCAGCACTTCCGCTTCGAGCGACGCCTCGTGGAGGCGCGTGTAGCACAACGCCTCTCGGTTCACCATATCTTGGCGCTGCTGCATCACGCTGCGGCTGGAGTGGTAGAGCTGAGAAGGTTCGCCGTGAGAGTTGACGATTCCAACGGCGGAGGTGCCGCTGTAACTAAACGGCGCCGTTTCGTTTTCCATCGTTCCTCAGCGATTCTGTAATTGGTAATCAAAGATTCAGATTATCACAAAATCGCGGAAAATTACAGGAAAGAACATCAGATCTAGTGGATAATCGAATTTATATGATGGAGAAAAGAAAATTGACGGTTAGAGATTGACCTGGAGTCGAGAAACTGGAGAAAGTGCCGAGAAAATTGAGAGGAAACTTTCTTGCTCGAGAAAGGGAGAAGCTGCAGGTATTTATAGTGGCCTCTTGGAGGGAAGTTATTATGGAGATGGATTTTCGCATTTTAAAAAATAATTATTTAATTAAAAAGTAAAAATAAGGCGGTTGTTAGAAGTAACTAACAGAAAGATTCACCTCTGGTAAAAAAAAGAGGAAGCAAGCACCGAACCACAGTGCTTTGAGTCTTAAGCTAGATTTAAGTTTATGCCACTAATTTTGACCATTTTCATGTAAATAATATATAATATTGGATGTTGATAGTAAGAGCAAAGTGTACTTTTTGATGATAATAATTAGGAAGAAGCCATAGTAGCTGGAGATACTAATAACCAAGGCCCAGTGATGGTTAGAGAATCATTTGTTTCAACTAATTGCTTGTTTCTGAAGATTATTTCGAGGGTTAAGATTGGTCTTTTTACTAAAAAATAATATTACTTCTGCAATTTGATTGGTTTATATAAAAAACTTTAAAATTGAAAAGAAAGTTTGCTTATTTATCACAACTATAACTAACCTCTTTTTAAGTGGTCTTGTCAAAAATTCATCAATACAACAATTATGGTTTTGGTAACACTGAAAAAGTCTTTACAATTTCCACTGTTCATATCTTATCATTGTCAATGTCATTGTTTGTTAAGTAACCTTTTGATTTAACATTAAGGATAAAGTTAAAATTCTGGTGAAATGTGGTGATTACATATTGGATGGTGAAGCAAATAATCAAACAGTAACATGCATGAAACTGAAATAGATGAACAGCTAGATTAGTGTCTTAGGGCATCAGCATCAATGAACCTTAAGGGAGGTTCATAACTTTAATTTTTTATTATTTTTTTTTTAACTTTTCTGTTTGATTTAAAAAAAAAAAAAAAAAAAAAAATTATGCGGACCAATCACGGGCCGCCACGTGGCGTGGGACCCGCGATACAGTGATGAACCAGGTTCATCCCAATGACCCTGCAAGAGCTGAGTTCACCAAAAATAGAATATTTTAATATTTTTTTTTTTGGGGAAAGGTGTGAACTTCTGCATTGAACCTTCAATGCAGATGCTCTTATGTACACACGTGTACCACGTCTTCTTCTTTTACTTTTGAGACCATATTAAGCTTGTTTCTCCTCTCTGAATCCAAGAGAATGCAACTAACATTATGATTTATATACTCTTATGTATACGGTTAATGGAAGATAGTCTCTGAAGATACTTACGCTCTTGCCCTCTTCTTCTCCTTGAGCCTTGAGATGGCGTTTTGACGTGTGCACTGTTAGAGAAAAGAGCAAAAAGAGATTACTTCCTCTGAGTGATTGAGAGGGCAATGAATTTTGCTGCTTCCTAAAAGATGAGAAAGCTTGTTTTGGTGCAATTATAGAGTTATTGAATGGTGAAGAAAATGTATGCACCTGGACATATCAAAGGTAAAAAGACCTTAGGTTACAAAAGAATATATAAAATAGTTAGCTCAAGAGTCAAGACTTTATAGACTTATATATACCTCACAATGGGCTGATGTAATGTTCCCTTAAATAAGATGTTGTTATCATCTGCAACTAGATCATAATCAGCTCCAAAAAGTTCTTCAAAGTTTCGGAAAGTGAGATCAATGTCAGGTATATGGAAGTCATGGTCATCACAAATTGTATCTTCACAAACTCCAATGTCTTGTAGATTTTGATCCCACAGCTGAAAAAAGAGAGCTAACTATGTAACTAAATGGTTACACCACCTTTTCATTCAAAAAAAGGAAAAAAAAATGGTTACACCACGAAGACACGCATGATAATATTTAAACCAAACCTGATTGTTCTTGTTAAATGGCCTTTTGCATTCCCAATAGGAATCACCAAGTGTAGAAGACGAAGACAAGTGTGAAAAATCAACAATCAGATATTTTCCAGTCTGTGAAAGATGGACCAAACGTTCTTCAGATTGCTTTGGAAGCTCCAATGGAGAAGGACCATCTTGCTCTGTCACCGACAAACTCTTATCTCTTTCCTGAGTTGAAGCTTCACCAATTCAAGAATCTGTCTCAAGATAAAACCAGCTTCTCTTTGCACCTGAAATACTATCTGACTTGATACGATTTCTTCACTCTGTCATGACTGATGTGGTGTCATTTTTGTAATCATATATTGTTACATTATCTATTTCATCGACTATAAGGTCTTCCAACTAAAAGAGTTAATTATCAACACGATTTTTATTTATTCCAGTTACAACTTGCAAATGAATCAAAGATAATGGTCATTCGATTATTATTACATAAACATGTTCAAGCCAAGCTTTGTTTTGCAAAATGTTCAAACGCCGCTCTTCGCCTTTCTCTCATAATAGTTTGTAATTCCTACTTAAATACAATATTAACCTTGTATGCAATTCTTTTAAATTTATGTCAGTTGTTCGTTATTCTTATAAGTTTATTCTTAGGAATTAATATGTATGATTAAAAAACATGAAAGCATAATAGTATAGCCATGAAAGTTAGATCAGGAGGAGGAATCTTAACGAAAAGACTATGTACCCAATCAAACATCACTCGGAGAGGCCACAAAGAACAAACCCTAGGCCCAGACGACCGATTTGATCTATCATGGTCGACATGGCGAGACCCTCCTCCGTCAATGTCACTTCCCGAAACGCCTAAGCGAACCTCAAAGCGACAAATGGGACAAGTATTATGAATATTCAACCAAGACACAATGCAGCTCGTATGGTACAAATGCAAACATTTCAACTCTTTGCCTTCCTCTCCAACTTCAAACTCCTCTTTGCATATCGCACAAACCTTCTCTTTTGCCAAATCTTCTTCCGTGATTGTCACCGTCTTTAAATCTTCGATGGCCGATAAAGAGGCCGGTGGTGGACCAACACGTTCGCTAGGCATGGCATCAACGAAGTCGTCATCGGTATCATTAACTAGTTCATGGTTAAACCGGTTACTTCTTGATGAGTTGATAAGATGGAGAGTGATCCAATCGGTATCGGTATCCCAAAAAGATCGGTTAAGCCTCATAATGTCAAGCTCGTCGTGGAGATTGATCTCTCTAGAGCAGAAAGGACATAAAGAACCATATAGACCATAGTTTCGGAGCCTTATGGTACGGCTACAATGACGGCAGTAGAAGTAGTGGAACGTTCTTGTTCTTCTTGTTCCATTTACAATGACTCTCGGACGATACGGATTAGATGCCATGTTTTAACGTGAAATTTAGTCTTTTATTTGGATTAGGGTTTAAACATATGCATTTATACCTACATACGTGTACATGTTTTGAAGACGAGGCAAGACGAAGCCTGTACGAGTGTGTTGTGTTATTCTTTTCTGTCTAGAGGAAGAATGGTGTCGTGTGGCGTCTGCTTATGTTAACTCGGGAATCTTTGGTGATTTGGCTTGTACGAATCAAACATTAATGATGCTTAGAAAATCAATTATGGTAAAGAGTGATTAAGAAAAGATGGGTGTTATATGAACGGCCCAGATCTTGGACCAGTGTTCTAGTGCTTCCTTAGAATTTAGCATATATTAGTTGCAATTTTTGGAAACCCTGATATCGGATATAATTGAAGCATTGTACGAGCAAATATGTTTATTCCACAATTATTGGGATGCTAAGGTAAATTTTGCATATAAGCAAGAAAAAAAATACCATGAATCTAATCAAATAGTTTCGACTTTTGACAACGAGGAGACTAGTTGCTCATTAAAGACCTAGTTGATAAAATTTTGGGAATTTAAAAGCGTGGTAGAAGAAAGGCATCAAATGCTTTGTTATTGGGATTCGCACTGTTTGCTCAATTCCAAGATCTACCAACTACAATTTTAATTTATTTTCATATTTTCTTCTAATATTTGTAAAGTGCCAAACAACAATAATAATATATCCTCTATTTTTGTTATTTTCTTTGGGGGGGGGGGAGGTGGGAACTAAATTATTTTCAAAACCCAATACAAAAATAAATAATTAAGTACTTAATTAAATTCAAAACTAAATAAAATATTTTATATAGGAATATTAAAAACAAAATATTTTAATATGCAGTTTTTAACTAAAAAACTTATAAATTAAAATACAAGAATGCTAGTATAAAGTAAACAAAATCAAATGAATATAATGTTCTTGGTCTTACCTCCCTCCCTACAACTAGCGGAAGGAATCTTTTCCTTTATTCTATTCTTTGCTTACAGTCAAAATCCTATTTTATTTTTCAATTTCACATTAATATTCCTATTATGTTGGAAACTAGAAGTGTTAAATTTGGATTTCACTTTGAGTTTATCCTTTTCCATGAGAAAATGGTGGAAAGTTGACGTTGTTTTCACTAAGTATACTAGGGTCAGTGTCCGCGCTTCGCGCGGATTACATGTTTAATAAAAGTCTAGTTCAATTAAAATTGGGAGTTTTGAAGTTTCTGAAAAGTTAAGTTATGTTTTGTTTATTTTATAATGCGAAGACGTTGAAAACGGTGATCAATTTTTTTTTTTAAACAACAGTAAGTTTGAATAATAAATTGTTTTGAGGAATTCAATATTCGTAAGAGAAAATAGTATTTGAGTGTGCCTATTTAATGGACGTAGGAAGCGGTAACGTAAATTTCTTAAAAGTTGGCCGGTGTCGTTTGCTATGAGGCTTAGGATAGTAGTTTATTCCTCTTTTGGAAGTGTTGTATGATACCAATATCGTTGTCAAAGTAGAAGTGCGATCCAGGTGTGGTTGTGAGTGATAGTTTTCCTGAAAAAGTCAAATATTTGTAAGCATTTATTTTGACATAAACTTTATGTTTAGTTTACTACCTTCATGTAACCGTGGAATGATACTTGTGATGATTACGATTTGTTTTTCCTGGTACAAATTAGACGCCTCCTTGTCCCATAAAGTTAGACGTACCAATTTTGATCTACAAATAATTATTGTATTATATTTTGTTTGGTTGTAAACTAATTGTTATTTAATAAAAAGTTAGTACCTATCTAAACGCAATCCAATGATGATTTTTGAATCTGTGTAGTGGTTATATAAATCATTTTCTTGGATGAGGCATATGCGGCCAACAATATGTGTAGGAATAATTTGGTTTTATGGACAAAAATTTAGTATTTATTTGTATGTGAGAGAGTTATTGGTTTTTTTTTACCTGGGAGGAAGTTGGTTGCATTTGCTAAGCTGATCAACTGGTGGTAACGTTGGGGCAGGAATATGTATGAAGGGATCGGTGGAATGTTTTCTTGAATCAGTGTAATAATTGTTGTCTCATTGATATTGATTATGTATGGTTGAACAGTAAGCATGTACCGTTGGTTATTGGGAAGAAGATTAAAATATCTAATGTGATAAATTTTCCCTTCTTCGAAGCGTTGGTAGATTGTGTAAGACATAGAAATAGACACCCTCCCTTTCATTATTTGTTCCTGTTTAGTGGTTAAAAGCCATCATTTGAAATGTAGTTGGAATAATTAAAAGTAAGTATTTTTAAGACAAATTTAGATGTCAAGACAAATGAAAGTTGTTCCTAGGAAAGCATTTTTATTTTTGTGATTTGTGATGGACCACATCCTAATGATCCTAACGATTATTGGATACGGTCCGAAGGTGTCGCCCCAATTGTTTTGATCTTCTGCTGCATGTTCTGCACAGATAAGAATGAGAATTATTTTGTATTGCCAATCTTTTATTAATTTCATATTTTTTGAAGTGAACATAGTTATGGTTTGTTTTTTTTTAAAAAAAAATTATTGACAGGTTATTTAAAAATTAAAGTAGGCCGGCCCATAAATTATTTGACTGAGGTTGAAGCATGAGTAATTGGAACTGGTAGTTATAAATTTGTTGGGTGGGGTTTGATAGTAGAATTTAGGTTTTTTTTAGAAATTTATAGTGATTGTATGTGAAATGAGGGGGTTGTGTTATCTTGGGCGGACAATTTTAAGATGAAAGGAAACTTAGCCGGTTCACACATTGTTAAAAAAAACAGTAGAAATAATAAATTGTCTGAAAAAATAGAAAATTCAAAAGAAAATAGTTTGACAGTTGAAATAAGTAATTGTCCGAAGGAAATAGTTTTACGAAGACGGCGATTTGGGTTAATGGGCTGGGCTGCGAGATTTTTCTTTACCTGGCCTATCGGCAAATCGTAGACAAACCGAGATTTTTGTTAGCGACAACGAAGCCCAAATCTTTTATTGCAATTTTAATTCGAAGCCCAGTCCACTAGTGACATGGCAGTTTGATAGGTGGAGATTATTTTGCCCATGTGGCACCTCTAAAAAAGCTAGGATTTAGCTCCTTTTATATAGTAGGATAATAACACTACACTACAATACAGACATACTTTCTTCCATTTTCTAATCTTTATTTCTCTAAAAATTCTCCAATCGATAGAAGGCGGAAGCAAATTAAAAAAGCAATTCCACAAACTAAAAGAGACGCAGATAATTGGTGTAATTTGGTAAACAAAAACCAACTTTGGTTTCGTTAAGAGAATTCACACACACACAGAAAAAAAAAACAGACTTCAAAGGAAAAAAAAAAAAAATCAAAGGTGAAGTTTTTACTCGTATCCTATTCTCCTCCTTCCATGGCTACACGACCAAAGGAAGCTCGGATTTGAGATGGGTTTAGTCTAATTAGTTTGATTTCGGGGATAATTTTGATTTCGATTCATAAAGTTTGCTCCTTTTTAGCTGATCTTAAGGGGATGTTGAGGGTTTAGAGGTGTGTGTGTGTGTGTGTTTGTGTGTGTATGGTGGTTTTCTTTCTTTAGTTATGTGGATGGCTACACGATCTAGCTCCGGGTTCCCTCACGAGTCTATAAATTTTCAATCTTTGAGCTCGTCTGAGATGATTCCGATGGGTCCTTACTTTGGTCGAAGTGGGTCCTTGTTGGGGATGAATATGATCAGTAATGTTCAAAATGGGAACTCTTCGAATTCGTCTATTGATTCGGGTTCTGGGATCAAGCCAGAGACTTCATTGGCTAGTGAATGGTCAACTGAAGAACAGCTCAAACTGGAGGTTGGCCTTGAGAAGTGAGTGTTTCTTTATATCAATGAGTCTTCTCTTTTGTTTGAAGTTGATATGATTGAAAGAATTGGTTCTGTTTTTGCAGATATAAGGATAAGCCAAGTATCATGAAGTATATAAAAATTGCAGCCACTTTACCTGAAAAAACCGTTCGAGATGTTGCTTTGCGGTGTAGATGGATGACGGTAAAGCTCTGTTTTCACCTATCTGCAACTTTCAAAGTTTTTTTTTTGTTTGGAGTTTTGCGAAAAATCTTCTCTGTTCTGTAAAATGCCTTCTTAGTTCATTTGTTCTTTTTTTCTTTTTAAACAGAGAAAGAGAAGAAAAGCAGAAGAATTCAACTGTGGAAAAAGAATAAGTTCTAGCAAGGTATACTTGCCATTTGTTCAGTTTGATGAGTGACACTCTTAAATACACAAAGAAAAGCGTCCTTTTGTTTTTTTTTTTGCTATTTGACATCAAGTTAGATTGAATAGTATGGTCCTAGGAATGAGATGGAATGACTCTTAAATCTTGTTAAATTGAGGTTTTGTTTCTAAGAGATTTTATATTTCTTCATTCAGGACAAGCAGACAGGATTGTCTTCAAGCATACTTTCTATTTTGCCTGATAGCATGGCTTCGTACCCTTTCTTGATGCCCTTTACAAGCTCCAGTAATAAACATATTACATCTGAAGGTTAACATCTCTTTTTATCTCAGAAATTTAACACGTTAATTTACCAACTCCAGGTCTCTAAAAATAGTTTAGTTATAGAAGAAGACTTTACACATAGAAATTGAATTTGATGAGTAACTAAATTTTTTTGGTTGTTCTGTCTCAGATTTAAGTGGTTTTGTAATCAGTCTCTTAGAACAGAATGTAAGAGCTCTTAGTCAAATTAGAGCTAATCTATCCTCATATAAGGTAACCTCTAGAATACCTAGTTTAAAAGAATGTAAATGCGTTCTTGCTAAAATCGCTATCTCTCCTGATGATTATGATGAACAGGTACATGATAACATAGATCTCTTTTGTCAGACAAGGAACAACCTTATCACCATCCAAAATGAGTAAGTTTATACTTTTTTCAAAGGGATTTTTTTATATAATATTGATGGAGATTGTTGAATGGATGTTTTTAATTTGAGCAGCATGAATAATATGTCTGGCTTGATGAGCCAGATGCCACCATTGCCGGTTGCAATCAATGATAAGCTCTCAGCTACCTTGTTGAGTAATTCAACCTTGGTAAGTTTATATGCTGCTCTCTCATCTTTGAAATGGTTTTTATGACTTGTAGTGGATTTTTTTTGGTTAGATATATACACATGTTGTTAGATTCATCTTTGGTTTCCTCGATTTGTGCCAGGCTATGCCATTAAAGACAATGCAAAATGGTGGTTTCCATATGAAGCAAGAGCCTTCAGGGTGACCATTAAGTACCTGTAAATTGTCTTAAAGAAGATTTGAGGAAGAAAAGAGAAAGAGCTCACTATATATTTTTCACCACACGTTGGGAAGTTTCTAGAAGTGTGATTCTTTCGTAACACCAAAGATCTTTTATCGCCAGGCCAGCATAAGATTAAGAAAATAGTAAGTCCTGGTCCTGGCTCCAAACTGAAAACCCTCTTGACAAGGTCTATAGATTGATCAACTTAGCATTTAAATGTTATTGGAGAGTTCTAAGCGATGTGTATAAAATGATATTCTGTGGGAGATAGAAGAGGAGACGTTTACGTCTAGGAGTACTTTCCTATTGTTTTTTGCATGTTCACATACTTTGTGAATGAGGTGTACTTTTTCCCTTACTTTAACTATTTTACTCCCCAAAAAACCCTTTTGATGGACAACTTTTTAACCTTGGTTAAGTCTAAAGAGGTTAAGCAACTTTCTTGGAGATTGTCGTTACATGGGCTGGTCCCAATTAAATGGGTAAAAATTGATAGTACATGAAACAGGCATATTATTTGCTAGCCGTTAGATGAATATATTTTAGGAAAAAATCGGACAGTTCTCGTTGAAAGCAGTACAACGATGCTTTAAGCGGTAAAGTAGGTTTATTATGGTCAAAGTCGGTGTGGTCATAAGGATAGGTTTTTGCACATTTTTTGGTTATGGTCAAAGTTGGTGTGGTCACTCCGGCGACTTCTTTGTCTAACAGCACCACCAGTCCAACGATGCTTTAAGCGGTAAAGTAGGTTTATTATGGTCAAAGTTGGTGTGGTCATAGGTATAGGTTTTTGCACTTCTTTGTCTAACAGCACCACCAGTCCAGCTTGACCACGTCTTGTCTCGTCCTCCACCATCAAGCTTTTCTGCTCCTCCTTCACGCTCTGCCACCGGCAACGAGGAGATCAATGATTTGTCACGCCACCACCACCAATTAGTCACGCCATCACCTTCCGTTATAACATCACCATTTTATACATGTACTTCTTCTAACTTCGTATCGACGGAGAATCGGCGAACAAGACGGGATGAAACTAGAGCTGCGGCAAGGAGAGATTAATCAACGACATTTATGGTTTTTTAAAGGATATAGTAATTTGAGATTGTCTGAGAGGATTGTGTTGAGTAATCGGAGATCTGAGAGGATCTCGGCGGGTTAAACCGTCGACGTAGAGATGTGGCGGGGAAGGAAAATCAGCGACAATTAGAGTTGGTGAAAAGCAGGAGACGAGAGAGAGAGAGAGAAGAGAAAATAAAATTTGGTAAAGAAGTAAATTGGGTTGTGAGTAAAAAATAATAAATTTAACTATGGTAAGAAGAGTTAACTAGAATAGTCATGGTTTTAGGGTAGTTCAGTCATTTGAGTACAGTAAAGTACTCCACATGTAGAGAGTATGTCTAGATGATATGGAAGAAGGAAAAAGTATGTGTGAATGTAAAATTTTCATAGAAGAGTGTGTTGTTGTGTCATCTTTTTGATTATTTGGTGTGTTGTTATCCATTTCCTTTTTAGCATGCACTTAAAAAGCAGAACCCTCCAAAAATAGGCGTATGCCACTTAAGAGTGGAGAGCACACGGTATTCTTTAGTAAAAGGCGAAAGAATAGTTCGCTTTGTGCAAACCACATGGCTGCGTGACTTTTAACATCCGCAGCGTGAAGTCCATTTATGCTACAGTCTCCCGAATAAAATCCTCTCAGCTTTCCGATGTGGGAGCTAAAAACTCTTTACTAAAAGGCCTTGTGGGCTGTAGCTGGGCCTATGCATTACGATAACAGTACTTTTTCCCTTTTGGTAAACAATGTCATAAAAATCAATTATAAGGTTATTTCTTCTTCTTTCCGAGGGGTGCACTTGACGCATGTCTAAGTAATTGAACAAGAAGATTATTCACATACAAAGTGTATGTAATATAATCTAGTGACAATTGGTTTATTTATTATTGAATCGCATACATGAACACAAAACACAAATCTCTCTATGCTTTTATACTCGAGACTACACATTGGAGATGGAAGTTAGGTTCAACGGCTGCTTTTGGAGAGACCCATTTCACATTCCTTCTGTGTGGTGAGCAAATAAAGCAGAGCATATACACAAGAAGGCAGGACAGATCGCTCCAGTTATGATGTTAGAGAACTCTGCCATTCAGTAATCATAAGAAAATGGCTCAAAAACACCAATAACTTATTATACTTCAAGCGGGTTTTGCGAAAATAACATGGCATTAACTAGGTCATGTTATTATACTTGACAATGTGGTATTTAATAACATGATTATGCATAATGTGATATAATAATATGATTACATGTCACTTTGGTCGTTTAGCTGATTTGACCTTACTCTTATATAGTAGTATAAGTGAGCATCAGACGAAACTAAACAAACAATTTTCAACCTTCAATTTTGTATGTACGACCAATAAATGTTAAGAAACAAGAGCAAGAAAAGGCAAGAATCCATGTTGGGTACTTCTGTAATATAAGAATAATGGGACGAAAGGAAATCAACCAGAGAAACAGGGAAACTCTACATCATCCAATTCAACCGGTTTTGGGACGATGAAACATGATCTCCACCTCTAGATGATGGATCATCAAAGTTGATCAAGCTTCTTATGGATCGATTATCGTTGCCATTTTGTTGAAAATAGGAAGGATGAGAGAGGTTGTCGCTAGAATCAAGTAACAAGAATGAAGAAGTGGAGGCAGTGGAAGCCATGGCTGTTGCTCCGACCGGAAGTGGGTGGTTGTGTGTTCCTTCATAGGTTGTTATCAATATCGACATGTCTTCTAAACATCTTTGCACCTTCACAAACGCAACAGCACTTACATAAACTATATACACATATATAGCATATAAAACAAAACCAGTTTTACACATAAACTAAGAGTGATTTAAACTAACGTAGTTAAAACCTTGTAAAAGTGTATGCTGCTTGGAAAAAAAAACTTGATATAAAATGGCCCCCCACAACACAATACTATAGAATTATTGTTGGAAACGAATCAATTATATATAGAGCCTAGATAGAATATTTTTATTTGTTTGATCAAAATTGGTAAAAAAATCAATGTTACTTGTTAAAAACCCTCATGAAATCCAATATTGTTAATTTTTTTTTAAAAACACATGAGATAAATAAATAACTTATTTCACAATCTTTTATCTGTCATTTCAGTAAATAAATATTAAGATTTGGTTATCTTATACATTTTATCCAAATTATAATACCCTGGAATTTGTGGGTATGTGTATTTGCACTTCTTGCAGAGCTTACCTGTTTTCTAACGGGACATCCTGGAGCCACGGTGCATCGGTAATAAGCTCTTGGACATGGATTCCCTTTCGCTGTTTTCTGACCATACTTTCTCCATTGGCACCCATCATTCATCTTCATTCATACATACACAGAAAAACATTTCTTAATTTTTTTGTTTTTGAGTTACCAGTCTCCAAACTGAGTCTAAGATCGTATATATAAAGAAACTCACCGTTGCGGTTTCACACCTCGCCCTCACTGATACCCTGGCTTTTCTATTCCCCGGTGAAGACGTTATGACACGTTGCGTGTTTATATCTTGTCCCTGAATTGTGCTGCTACTATTGTATCTTTGTGTGTTATGAGACTCAGCTGCTTTGCCCTCTTCTCGTTTCTGCTTTTTCTGTAGAGAAAGTGAAAGCCCTAATTCCCCCTCTACCGAAGGCAAGGAAGCAGATCTTTCGACTCCTCTTTTCCGAGCCTTGGCTTGTGCCCCAAGGAACGTTTCAAGATCCTATTTAAAAGACATCAAGTTATATATATATATATATATACCTGTTAATTAAGTGTGACTAATACATATGTAAGTAACGTGTATAAAAACAAGATTCTCTCACCATCTTGTCAGTTTGATCGATAACCGGGAATTTCATCTCGAGCTGACGATAATCTTGAAGGGTTTGCTCTACAAGCTTCCTCAACCTCATATTCTCTTCTTTTACATGTTCCATCTCGATCTGCATCTGTAAGAGCTAATCTCCATCTATGGATGTTAACCTATTTGCACACAATATTAATATATAAGTTCTAATGTATGGTCAGTACCTCTTCACGTTCGTTTTCTTCTTTTCGGGATTTTGAACTTAAAAGAGAATCTTCAGTTTCGTCTTCTTTCACCATTTGTTCATCTTTATCTTCACTAGCCTCATCATCATCTTCTTCTTCCTTCTCACAGCTGTGTTTTGATCTTTCTTCATCTTTCTCTTTCTCAAGTCTGAGAGAAAGATCCATGTCAATTAATGGAGATGAAAAGCAAACCTCTGTATTTGTTTGTTAGATTTGGATTTTGAACTGCTAAAGTCAAATTCCATTTTCTGATCAGAATTTCGTTTACTATTTGTATTATTCACTCTAGTACGCATCTAAAGCTAGCTTTGACTTTCTTTAAGTAATCGTATTATCTTGAAGATAAAACAATCCATATCAATTAATTAAGCGTTTAATTTTGGCCTTTAGAACAATTAAACCCGAGTTACCATGGAATCATGGATGAATTAGATGAAGATTCTTTAACATTTTAAAAGCATCATTTGTATTATCAACATTTGGGCATTAGGGTCCAGGAAACTTCCGGTCACATGTACTGTTGTACCATGTGAAATACAGAAGACCGTCGATGTGTGCTAATTTTTCAACTTTAGTATTGATGTGTTTATAATCAGATGCCTAAGTTTTTTTCAGATAAGTACATGCATAGTTCGGTAGTGTTGTAAAGATCGAGATCATAACACACACACGCAAAAAGAATGGTGGGATCAAAACGTACTTATATATTTTATCACTAGACATCTCAAAATCACAAAGCATCCAAAAATCTGTTATGAGTTTTTTTTTTTGTAACTTAGCTTTAATATGTAATGAATTAGATTATTATATAACTCAGTCAACGAGTCTTGAATTTCCTCTTGAAGGTTTTATTGAAATGTTCTACTTCAAAATATATTTTCTGAAAGGTCAAATCTTGGTGTTATGGTCTTGTATTCTCACGCAGCCCTCATGCTACACATACGCGTTCGCGGAGCGAGGATATTTTAGTTACGTTCGTTGTGCAATTTCTTAAACAAAGTCAGTTCATATGACATACACAACTTGATACCAAAAGACAAGTTAGTTTGATTTGTAAATAGTATAATATGCATGAGATATACTATTCTTGTAAGCAGTCGTTCAGAAGAAAAAAAACTATTCTTGTAAGCTTTGTACGTGTTGGTGCACAATTTGATGGCGAGAACGTCGGAATATATGATGTATTTAATCAGTAAAGTCATGACCATCTGCTAAATATTTAAAGCCCTTTGATTTTATTTAGTTAAGCGTGTTAATATAAGAGTCATTTTTGTATATATTCATAGGAAACCAATCAATTAAGAATATAGTCATAGTTTGGGAGTCATGTCTTTTTACCCTGTAAATAGACATTAAAGTTTTTTGTAGCGCGTGAGCGTTTCATATACAAAAATCTATGATTTTTATAGTTATTTAAAAAACTCAAATAAGTAATTTTTAAATTTATAAAGTTAATTAAAAAAAGAGGTGAAAGTAACAAATGACAATAAAAAAATTATTTCATAAATATTATAGCCTAGTTAATGCTATATATTGTTGGGTTTTTGGTTTGTTATGTACATTACATGTGGCCAAATTCTGCATTATGTATGTGCCATCATTGTTGTGATTTTTTTTGTTCCTAACGTGAATATTTATGATTTAATCAGCAACTATTAAACTCGTACGAAAAGATCCAGAACGAGATACGATGCCAAAGAAAAAAAAGTCCAGAACTAGATACTAGTTGCCTTGGGATCGGATCTAAAAATAGTCAACTACCATACTTTCAGTTTTTATCGTTTCCATCATGTGTATATATATAATCTTATCTCACATTCATTTAATAAACTTATTTTTCTTATCGAAAGGTAGGCACTGGTCAATAGTTGGAATAGAATTAAGAGCAAGTTTGATAGTCATCTCTCTATCCGTAGCGGTAAAGGAACTGACCGCTTAAGACATCCTAATTTTATACAACAATTTTAATTGTATGTTGGGTACTAAAAAAATTATATGAAGAATGTGGAGATAAATTTGTACTTGAGTGTAGGTAGGGCATTACAAGTTTTTTAAAAAAGTTAGACCAGCCGAACATCTCTCTAGCATCGAATCAAACTCGTAAATTTATTAACTCATTAATTCAATAATTGTGTATTGTAGTCAATATTTGCTTAAACTGCTTATATAATTTGAATAGCCAGCCAACATACAGTTTTGAAATTATTAATCAACTAGCTAGCCAACAGTTTTCATAACCAGAGCTTACCATTAAACAAATTCCTTAATTTGTTTCAAGATACTAAAATAAATTGAATACTCAACACACAGTTTTGCAACTGTAAATTAACCACTAACTATATGTAAGTTAAGGTTTGCTACATCTTTTTAATCTCAGAACCAATTGATAACAGATAAAATCATCTATATATCTTACACATAATGTTTACAATATAATATCAGACTACAACAAACTTTATCGACGTTGGATTAACATTTCAACATAAGTAGCTATGCGTGTGTCAAAAGATATATGCATGCAGTTCTTTTACTTAAATCTTGCCAAAAAGGAACTTTCCAGTTACATAAAAATATAATTAAATAGCATATGGATGGTATAAGAAATGAAAAATTTGGCAGAGGAAGCGTGGAACAAGAGAGTAATCGGCGCCGCAGCCATATCTTCCGTTGGAATTTTTATAATCCACAAGCAAAGAAAAAGGTCAAATGCAATTTCACTTGTCCCTTAGGTCTGCATATTATGATTTCTTCTCTCATTTTAAATCTTTATGTCCCTAGGTCAACTTCTAAATCGAAATCCCATCTGCGGCTTTACATTATGTTGTCCCCCTCCCCCTTTCTTCTTGCTGCATTCTAATGGTGTTTAACAATTCAGAATTTAAAGTGTTAATATAGTATTATAGTTTTCTACACAAAATGTATGTTTAGTATTATTCAAAAATACGTAGGATTTAGCCATATAGCTGTGGGAACTGGAGTTGTAAATAGTTCCCTCGTCTATGATTGATTCTTGGGAAAGAGAATGAATGACCCTCCATCCAAAACTATCTAAAATCTTCCAAGAAGCCTGAATCTAATTGGTTTGATATCCAAACTAGTCCATATCCAGTTGTTTTGGAAGCCCTAAGTCAAGGATAAAAGCAGCCAAGCCTCTTAACTTCCACCATAAGCACTTGCATTGTTTTGTTGCCTTTAACGCCCATTCAAATATAATCCACGGACAAGACGTGTAAGACTTTGTTTCAGTCGCCAAGTTATATATGCTTTGTAACGACGAAACAGTAAAATCTCCTCAAACAACGTTACTAGACATATCTTCCTTCCACAGTTAAACGTTGGAACTTGGAAGCCTAATATAAATCTGTCTAACCACGTGGTTTAAACATATAGTAAATTAGTAACTTCTCGTTCTTAATTAGTCAAATTTCTTGTTACTTATAATTTTTGATCTTTAGCCGTTTTCAGCGGCATTTTGAGTAGGTCTGCAGGTTCGGGTAGTTCAGTGATTCGGAATTCAAATAGTTCAGCTCGACCAAAATCTCGCTGAATTGAACCGGAAAAGTTTGGGCAATTTCCGTTAGTTTGGTCTAAAATTTGGTTAGTAAATTTTCTTTTTTGAAAAACCCGAAAAACAGAACCGAAAACTGATTTATTTTTAATAAGCCTGCTAAATGAATCTAATCAAATATCTCACTAAACTGACCGAATTAGCCGAAATTTCGGTTTGGCAGGTTTGGTTCGGTCTAAGGCCTAATTTTGAGTTTGAGAGAGCATATAGAAGAATCTAAAAACCAAATACGCGAGAATATTCCTGATGAGACAGACCCAACGGTGAAGCATAATGGGCCTTAAAGAGGCTTATCCATGGGCGCGTCAGGCTAACGCATTCGTGGAGGTCATAGCTCCACCACACGTGGCGTGAGGAAAGAGAAACTCCGAATCCACAGAGCTAATTGGTGGGGAGCAGTGGTGGTGCTCTCCTCTTCTCCTCCTCCTTCTTCATCCATCGTCCCTCTCGTTATATCTCTCTCGGCATACCCTAATCTTCAATCCCTAAAGGTTAAAGTCCGTCTCTCTCTCTCTCTATGCTCCCTGTATAACTTCAGCGATCTGGATGTTGCTCTACGCTAGCTTCCTGTTAAGTTATAGTGAAGAGATCTCGATTTAAATTAAAGTATCTCGGATTCGAAATTAGAGATTGGCTTGATCTATCGATTTCAATTAGGTCTGGGACATTAGAAACTTTGTCGAATTGTTTATTTCTGGGAAATGAATCGAACAATTGAGGATATTCCTTTTTTTTTTAATATAAATTTATCGTGGATCTGAGATGTGCGTGAGAGTGATTATTCTCCCTTGTGGATTAGATTCATTGCTATGATTTTAATTATTTGATTCACTGTTGTGTTCCGTGAAGCTGCACGTTCCCTTGGTTGTCCTGTAGTTTTATCCTATTCACTTTTGTTCCTATGACATTTTAGAATCCTTTTGCTCAGAGTTTAGTCATTATGTTGTCTTGGAAGCTGTTAATCACCCTTGTAGGCTTACAAATTAGTGAGTCAGAGGTACATATTACTTCGTTTGTTTGATCTCTTTCAGTTCCTTTGTGAACTTACTTAGGTTTCTTTTGTGTTACCATGAATGGTTTTTATCATTGTGCAATTCCACTGATCGATGACTGTGTATATCTTTGTTACTGCTGTTAACATTTATTGACTGGCTTTTCCGCTGTGATTCTGCGAAATATCTGCAGTTTCGAGGAAGAGATCTCTGGTTATGTTGTTGTTACAATCTTTTATGTGATTGTTTTTGCTTAATCGTTATGAGTACTTGTACAGGTGTGATTGTGACGTTATGGCCAAAGCTACAAGGACACGACGCAGGGTTCACTCCCGACGGATCAGAGCAAGGCCTTACAAATTCCAATCTTCTAATCGTCTCGTCACAAGGAACGTGTTTCCAAAAGATTGTTCCAAGTGTATAGAGAAGAGGGACAACTGGGAGAATGTTATCTGCTCGGTTTGCATGGAGTGTCCTCACAACGCTGTTCTTCTCCTCTGCTCATCTCATGACAAGGGTTGTCGTCCTTACATGTGTGGCACCAGTTTCCGCTACTCCAACTGCTTAGATCAGTACAAGAAAGCGTCAGCTAAGCTAAAGGCAGCAGCAGCGAGTCGTCCACCGAGCAATAAGTCCGAGCTTGGGAATCTCACGTGCCCACTTTGTAGAGGCCAGGTGAAAGGCTGGACGATCGTGCAGCCTGCGCGTGACTATTTGAATCTCAAGAAGAGGACCTGTATGCAGGAGAACTGTGTCTTTGCTGGAAACTTCAAAGAGCTGAGGAAACACATGAAAGTGGACCATCCTTGTGCGAGGCCGCGTGAAGTTGATCCTGAAGTGGAGCAGAATTGGAGAAGGCTTGAGATTGAGCATGACCAGAATGATGTTATGAGCACGATTAGGTCGTTAATACCTGGTGCAACGGTGCTTGGGGATTACGTTATAGAAAGGAACAACAACAACAACGACGGCAACGGTTCTGACTCAGACGAGGGTGGTGATCATTACAACGGTTCAGGGATGGATGCTGGGTTTGGTAGAAATTTTTTGAATGTTATCCTTATGATGCATGCTGTTGAGGCGTCAAGGAATCAGACAAGACGCTCTGATTCAGATTCGAATGGAACAAATGAGATGACTTTCTCTGGAGAGGAAGAGGAAGATAGGCAGAGTACCTCTCTGGCAAGTCGAATGAGGAGACAAGGACGGGTTCTACTAGGACGATCAGGTAGGAGACGTAGAGCTAGAGAAGCTAACCAGAGACCAGGTCCTCCTAGATGAGAGAGAGAGATCACAAGCTCAAAAACAAAACCCTTCTGTCTGATTTTGAGTTTCAGGTAAGTTTTATGGTAATGGTTTAGAATACAAGTGACCTGTTTTACTGCTTTCACCATTGGAGAATTTGGGGATTTGACTCAGATTTGCTCCTGATTGTCAAAGAAGCAGGTCTGTGTTTTAATGTATCCTGATGTAACTTTTCTTTGTCAAAATTTACATATGTGAATAAGCATGGTGATTAGTAGTGATGCTCACTATTTCAACAATGATGAACAAATTGGTTACTCGTTTTGTTTATAAATTTCGTGTTCCCTTAACTTCAGCGTATATATCAAGACTTTTGAGGCCACAGGGCCGGTCGTAAGGATATTGAGATGGTTTCTAAATTATTAAAAAATATTAAATTTATATTTGAATGTAGCTAGCACATAAATTTTAGAGCGGGCATTGGAGACCACAAATACTTGCAAAAAACCTTATGATTGATTTCTTTGAATAGCATGATCTCATTTCTTGTAAGCGTATCATTTATTTGGTTATGAAATGTCAATAAATAAAATTGTGGGGGCCTTGTTCTTACTATCCTTCTCACTTTTTCTTTTAACTCGTCGCTTTCGAGTTTTGTCTTTGTCCCCATATTTTAGGCAAATTACAGAATCAATAAAGGGTGGAGGGTCACTGTAATTGTGAACAAATTGACAAAAAAATGAAAGGAATTTGGGTTTAGAATTGAGGCAAAAGTTGCATCCATCCACTAAAAAGAACAAACTGGAAATGAAAATATTTAAAACATATGTAAAATAGTCTCACTTCTCCATAATCTTCAATAACAAAATTCTATCCATTACAACCAATTCATTAGACGTTTCGAATCTAACTAAAAGATCTCTAGCCGAAAGCGTCATCTAGAAGAGAGACAAAAGAAGGCCATCTTATTGATTATTATTACCCGAAAAAGAGGAAAAACATTTTGTCTTTTTAAAAGTTTGAAGTAGAATAAAGCTTACTTTTATGGATGTCGGTAACTTTTTTGAAAATTTTAGCATATAATTTCTCTATTTTTGTATAGTTTAGACTTGAGCGTTATCGTTTAGCGCATTATAGCATTTTCAAAAGTAACAACTTCAAATATATTCAAAAAATGCTTTTGAAATATAAAATTTTAAGGTACTGAATAGTATAACTTTAAATTTATAGTGTTACTCTATATGAGCTTCCATATTTCTTCTTTACAAATCTTTTCAAAATAATTTATTATTTATTATTTCAATTTTATAATTATATATACCATAAATATAATCACTTGCCAAAATATATGATTTGATCAAATTTAGCTATTAAGCTATAAGAACTAACAAACATATAAATATATATTTTAAGATTCATAAACTGATCATATATACAACATTATAAAATAATTTTATTGCATAATTTGATATTTTATTTATCATTTATTATTTAATGTGTGTGTTTTAATATCATTAGTTTATTATAACCTAATGTATTACTAATCAATCCTGTTTGTAATATTTTAATGTATATTTTATTATTTTAATTAATATCGAAGATTGTAGTGCAAATATATATGATTTAAGTTAGATTAAAAGTTTTATTACGGAAAACATATCTTGAAACTTCAAATTTAATAAACCGTAGAATAAAGTTTCTTTGAAAATGTCATTAAACAAAGTTCATGCACGTGCTTTCGTCTTGTTATACATTATATTATAGGATCACTTTGAAATGCAGATTATATGCATGATGAATATGATAACAGTTTTTGTACCACCTAAAAGAACCATTCCATGTGATTGGCACCACCAAAAATATTCACTATTTCGACACCAAAAAGTAAGTTGATAGACTTTACTTTGAAAATGGATTACAGAAACGATTTGTTTGTTTTTTCACAAAAGCTTGTTTAACTATGAATATAATAAGGGTATGTCTAAGATTCAGTTCGAATGTTATTCTTTGGTAATTGACGATCTACAGGTGCTAATACATTATACATATTTTTGTGATAAGATACATTATACATCTTGATTGGACTTTTACGAGATTATGCAAGAACAGCAAAACAAAATTTATTTCTTAGAAATTTTGTAAATTGATAGAGAAACTTGGATTTCTTTTACTTCTTTAAAGGGGTTTTGGGCAAAATAAAGTATTACATGACGAACACAATTATATTTGATATTGTTTACGTGTAATTTAATTGGCCACCCTTAGGTTTCTTAAGTGACAAAACATCGAATTTTATAATAGGTCTAGAGATTAGTATGATTTCAGTCTAGGATTCTATCTCAGTTAAAATGACAACAGTTAATCATCTATATTTCTAGTAAACTATGTTATTATGTTCTACACACTATATCAACCCCATTTCTTAATTATGTCCATTTTTCTGTATGAGGATTAAACTATAGAATTATGTTATTCTATACAGTTATGTCCATTTTTCGGTATGAAGATTAAACCAATGTCGAGTTGGCCTAGTGTTAAAAGGGTTGCGGATTTAACTATTGCCATTTGGATTCAATTCACATTAAAAAAAATTATTTACAATGTTTGGGTTCCCGGTAAAGAAGTGAAACCAATTATGTTATTCTTAAATGTTATTTGTGCAATTTGTTGCTGGATATCTGTTTTTTTATGACTGATTTGTGACGTTATACCGTCTTTATTTTTTTTTTTGCTATATATATCTCACTGAGACGACAGGGAGACGGAGATAAAAAAGTTGGAGATAGAGCCATAGAGGTACAAAGTCGGCTGTACCTAACTCTCATTTTTCATTTATCGTATGGGTAGGTATCTCTTATTGTTATCTAATGTCAATGATCGGATTATGGGTATTTTATTGTTAGCATATAAAAAAGCATATATCAATAAGCTGACCATAAATTATCAATCTGTTTAAACTTACAAAAACCTATAAGGCGGAGACATAAATAATGAAATCATTTGAGAAGAAACTAAGTGGTCCAATGAGTAAATATTTCTGGTAACAAGAAAATGAAATCAAATTGTAATAGTAATATTTAAGAATTGGGTCGTCAAGATGTGACATGACCTATAAAGATGATTATAAAAGGAAGGAGAAGAAGGAAATCATGGAAGTGAGTGAAGAGGGCCTGGTGAAAGAGACTGATGACTGACTCTTAACCATTTTAAACTTTGGCACTGAAAAACATGGCGTTTTTTTCATCATTTCTTTTAGTTTATTTCGTGTAAGGAAACGTCACCTACTTCCTCAGCTCTGAAAATGACTTTTCTTCTCTTCTCTACCTCCATACATTTACATCCTTGTATTTTCTTTTGAACCGAAACATCCTTGTATTTCTCACATTGATTTCTCTTTTACAATAATGAGTGACCATTTTCTTTTTAGTATGTTCCTCCCATTTTATCGAACACGCCCCCTCAACTTTTCAACTCTGCCAAAGAATTAAAAGATAGTTAACTTTGGTCTGAAATAGCACGTTTCTATAATTCCACTGGCTCATTTGTATAACAAGAGGTATACGTTTTGGGTAAATGGTTTGTTATTTAGGTTTGTATTCTGATTATACTCGTTTTGTGTCCACTTGATAAAGTTTGTCATCATTACCATTACAAACTTTTAGAGTATGTCATCATTAGTATGACAAACTTTTGCACACCTAATCTACTGTTTTATAACAAAATGGTTAAATATAATCCTATAATGCTAACTACATAGCATATTTTAACTATATAGTTCATATAATTTGTGATACATTAATATTTTGTAGATGTGTGATTATATGATAGTCTTTAGTTAGTGTAGGTAGTAATCATATTTTTTTTCTTTTTTGTAATTCTAATATTGAAATCCAAATTTATAATTTAAATACGTAAATAAGTTCGTAGTATTCTTTTAATTTGGTTACAAAAAATTAAACTAAGTTAAGAAATAAATCTAAATCATTAGTTTAAACTTGTGGCTTTTTTACTAACATAATTTAAAATATTATGATAGTTAAATTAATTTCAGTTCTTATAATTTTATGTAACACTAGAATGTATTCTATTAGGATGTTCTATTTAACCTAAGTTAAGGTCATCCCCAAAGAACTATGGCAGAGCAATTTAGATTACATGTGTCATTTGCAGCGAGAATAAGATTTTATTAAATAAATTTATTTTAAAATAAGAATTTAGTCTGTATTTTAGTACTATATATATATATTAGTTTTGTTGGTATAAAAACTATAAGATAATTATTTATATTTATATTTATATTTTAGATAATTTCACTAAATTTTATTTAGAGTCGTTAAAAAAATTTCAGTGTTTTTTTGTATTTCATAAAAAAAATTATATATATTTGATGATTATAATTATTTTAATATATATTTATATGTAAAAATGCATTGATTATAATAAATTATCATTTTATTTTAGCTAAGATGCATTAAAGTGATAAAATAATATAGTAATTAATTAACTGCATATTGTATTTATATTTAACGACTACAATTATTTTCAATATGTCTATATTTAATCTATAAATTATGATTAATTTTTTTGTTTAGGTGAATTACAATAAAATCAAATGGATGAAATTAATTAACTTATCAGTTTGATAAATTTACCGTCAATTATTTAAAATTTAATATATTTAAAATTTTATAAATTTCATTAGTTACTTTCTTATACTGATAGATGAGTTTAAGTAAAATTTAAACACTTCATTATATATGAAATTTAACAGTTCATTAGTAGTGTCTTAGTTTTGTATTTGTAAATACACTTATGCTAATAATATTTATATAAGTTTTCAGTTTTTCAATCTTAAGCTAGCCGATGTAATTTTTTTTCTTATATAATTATGTTATTTGTAAAAATTTAACAAGAATATATATGTAATTTCTGTGTCGTAATTAATTTAATGTCATGCCATATTTTTAAACCCTATTTTTATAGAAAAGAAAATGTGATGATGAAAAAGTAAGTTCTAATATTCATTTATCAATTAATGTTTAGAAGATATATTTGTTTCTTAAAACATTTTTATTTAAAAAAAAAAAATTAATGTTATCATATACTAGTTTCTAAGAATCTACTTTCTTTCAATTGTTTAACAAAATATTTTGCTGCTTCTAAATGTTTGGCTTTTCCATATCCTTTCCGATTTATGCAGTTTTTTTAACAGTGATTTGGTCTTTTGTAAGAAAACGACATTTATATTGAAATATAAAACGGTACATTTAGATACCATAGAAAGTGAGACATAATTATAACTTATGAGAAAATTATTTATTAGTATTCAAGAAACCCACATGGCGACCATGCAAGCGTTTAATACGTAATTATGACTCGCACCAAATAATATATCCTTCTTCAGTTTTCGGTACTTTACAGAGGTGACGGCAAATGATCCTAACAATTATCGACTGCATGTTGGATACGATTTTGTACCTTTACATGAAACCAGTTGAACCTAAAATCCAGAGAAATTTTAATTAAGCGGTGTACGTTTAGCATATGGCCGAGAAAGAATAAAGACGTTATCATATGAAATAGTATAATACGTCATTAACCTACACTATGTAGAGGACTTTAGGGGGTGCATTCTGAAGATTTATAAAAAAAACTGAACATGAAAACTTAAAATTTGGACGTATATTACATGTTTAACACACCTTATAACATAATATTAACAATTATCATGATCTGTAAACAGTAGAGTTAATAACTGCAGTTTGAAAGTGTTAAAGAACTAATAGTACTATTATACTGTTGTCATTAATCTAAGATGATATTTTTTCTTCTGTTGAAGAGTTAATTGGATGGACAAAGATTTATTTTGTTGTATATTAACTGGACAAAACGTTATGGTCTTCTATTTTTATTGTCCATTGTCGTCTATACCATTTATACATCCTGAAAATCATACAATATTTAATTTTATTTTTGTTGAAATCCGTTTTTTATGAAGTGAAAACACTAATGATTAAAATTTTCTTAATGTCCAAAAGCATATATCAATCTCACACTCTCTTCTATTTTGTTTTCATTTTTCAAATGTTTTTAATTAATTCTACTATGTTTAAACTTTAAAGTGGATCAATAAATGGAGGGATAAATCAAATTATTTCAAATAAACAGAGCAATATTTGTTTGTTACTATAATTTTGTCTATTAATTCCTTTTTTTCTCTAGAATAGGTTTAAGATGAAATCAAAATCCATTTATAAAATAAAGTAACACTATTGGAAATACTATCTATGATTTTATACAACTTTGCCTAACCCAAACTTTTTACAACTGATTTTATACAACTTTCCTAACCCAAAAAAAGTTAAATCGATATATATCGCAATTGATTATGTGTTTAAGTATATAGGACACACCAAAATATAAGGGTCAAAAGGTCTAACCTTGTGACTTATTTTTGTCTTTAGATTAAAACTGAGAGGAGATGAATCATACGATTTCTTGACTGGTCACGTAGAGACCAAAATTTTACAGAATCAAGACAAAAGCTAAAAATCAATCAAGTTAAAATTTACCATTCGATCCACTATACACTGCAAATGTGAGATATGGAAAGAAGATAGTCCACCTGGGAATCTTACGCACGATTTGACCTCACGCTTTATTTCGCATTTAGTGCAAATACTTGTGTGTGTTTTTTTAAATGCGGATATATGTTTTATTTCTTCTTTATCTTTAAATTTAGGGAAAAAAATCGATTTTGTGTGTGTTTCTGTTAAAAAGTAACCGTTATATAACCCGGTAATTTATTACACGAAACAAAATGTTACAGTTGACAAAAAAAGTTACAATATCCAGCAACCAGAAACAGATCCAACCACACTTGATACTCATACGTACAAAACTCTACTCCATTCGGTTTTTGTTCTAGAAAAAAATAAACAAAACAAATTTATAGAAAAAACCAAAGAATATAAAAAGATCGTCTTCAGTTTCAATCAAAAGAACAAAAAAAAAGGAAGAATATAATTTGATTTTTTTGTTTTTAATTTATTTTTTCTTTTCAAGCTCTATGACGATGCTCTATCACTCGCTTTTTCACCTTCGGTAGTAGCCGAAGACACGTAGCTCACAGCAAGTGATGTACTTTCATCGGTACAAGGCGGTTGTGGAAGAATAGGAGGAGGAGCCGAAGCAGCAACAGCTTGAAAGTGTTTCTTGCAGTTATGGCAAGTGATTTGCATCATCGTTGCACTAATCCTCCGACTTGCTTCTTCTCTATAAAGCTGAGCTTTATGAAGCTCAGCTTTTGCATGTTGCCTTATTCTCTTGGCTTCAGCAAACTCCAATTCCGCAATCTCTATTTGCCTTTTGGCTTCCTCTCTTTGTCCCAATAGTAAGCTCGTCTCCCCCTTCTCGTAGCTTGACGTTGTCGGCTCCATCCCTATCGACAAACTAAGGCTTGTCTCATCAGCACTAGCCCGCGATGGGAGTAGCTGAAGCTCGATGCTACTACCAGTAGTAGCGCATGAGCCAACGAAAGGATAGAGCAAATCGGATGTTTGTTGACCGGACGGTGGAGCTTGTCTTAGCAAAGGATGTCCTGGCAATACAGGACCAACGGAGAGGTCAACGTTTTTGGCGACTGAAGCAGTTTGTGTAGCGTTTGCGGTATGTTGTTGCTGTTGTTGTAAACGGTGGCCGGAGGGTTGTGATCGGCGCATGGTGCAATGGTCTTGGTGCTCTATGAAACTCTCTACTCTGAATCAAGAAGAGTGTATATATATTGTTAGCTAAAAATAGAAAACACAAAGGAGTATTTGTTAATTATCAAGCAAACAAATAAAATATAACTTAACTAAGTTAGTGGAGTTAGGTATCTTTTGGATTATATTTATCACTAGTATGAGATGCAAGACTTTGAGTTTTGGTATGGTATATACTTTAACAATATATCTACTTAACAAAGTGCTATAGTGAAATCTGTGATGGGGTCAACGTAAGTTCAAATATATAATCAAAACATAATCCTTGATCATAAAATTAAGTAAAAATATTTCAGACAACAATCCAACAAACCTCCGCTTCCATTAGTAAGCTTGTTTCTAGATCTTTGTGCATTATTCTATAATCAAAACATGTACACGCCATACTAGGAAAAACATTCTTTGATTTACTTTAAGGATTCACATATATATATATATATATATAATTTTTTTTCTTCTAAATATATTGATAAAATAAATATATATATTAGGATTGCCACTAGCTAGGGTTTCATGGAAATAGAACCTGGAGAAAACGCGGCCGCAATCGCAGGAATGGCCGCGAGTGCCACACGTTTTGAGATGGGCTTTGTAATCAGATTGAACAGCGTAGCCTTTTGAGCATCTCTCACATATCCATTGCTTATGGTTACTGTGTTTCCTTCGAAAGTGTTTCTTGATACCCACGAGATCTCCGAGGGCGTGACAAGGGTTGTGGTGGAGACATGTCGGCTCTGGACAAACGTAGACTCTCTTCTTCACTTCCTCGGTGGTCTCTCTCTTTAAAAGCTTCCATGGAACTTTATGTCTTCTCCTGTGCATCTGTAGATTCTGGTCTCTCTGAAACCCTTGATTACAGATCTCACACACGTACCGATCTGATTCTAGTAGTGTTCTTGGAGATAAAGCTACCACCTCAGCCTCCGGATCTGCCCCCGCCAGAAAAGTATGATTATTTTCGGATATTGATATAAAAAAAATAGATTTGGAGAAATAAAAACTTGAACCAAATTGTGACCAAAGTCAAAAAAAATTCAACATATAAAATGATTACTTTTAAGAATTTACTGAAATTAAGAACAAAAACTTTGAAACTAGGATACCTTGTGCTATTCTTTTTTAAAAGCCAAAAAAAAAATTGAACATAATTACCTGGCGTCCCGGCAGGTCGTCTTTTCCTCTTTTGGGTCACGGCGGCTCCATTACCGTCGGGAAGAAGATCAGAGGAAGATGAAGAAGGAGGATTCCGATGATGGTTGATGTTCTTGGTGTTCTTGCTTCTCTCGTAATCTATCATCGGATGAGGTTCTCTCTTTTTGTTTCTTGTTTGAAGATGGTGTTAGTTTATACTTTAGTGTTAGTGTATAGAGAAGGGTACTGTGACTAACGAAAAATAAGAACAATATTGAGGAATCTTTTGTTTTTCATGCAGGAGAAAGAAGGAGAGATTGTTTTTAATTTGTTTCCTTATTTATTTGGTGGAGAGAGTATTGTGTTTTACATCTTTACTAATAGAGGAAGAAAAGTAAGATGAGTTAAGAGAGAGAAACAAAGGGCTTTGTTTTTCTGAAATCATCTTTTTATCACATAAAGGGAAAAGCTTTTCTTAACCCTTTACTCTCCATCTTTTTATAATTTTCTGGGAAAAACCAAAAAAGAAAATATGAAAACTTTCAACTTTTTGTTAATTGTTTCATTGACCTTTCACCTTAGATGGAGAAATGCATTGTATGGTCGTTGGTGCTTATATCTTCTTCAGAGTAGTTATGAACCTCTCTTTCTCTCTCTCCTCTCTCTCTTTTCTATCTGTACACTGTTAACTGTTTATTTTTACAAACACCAAACATATATATGCAGAGAAATGTTGTATACACATATAAAGAGAGTGGGACAAGGAGTTTGGAGCCCACATTAGCATCTGGACAAGAAACAAAAAAACATCCCCTTCCACAACAAAACAATTACAAGTCATTATTATTTCATATCATACAATATTCGATCAGACTGAGTTAAAATTTTCTCCCTTTTCAAGATATATAATAAAAGGATTGATGAAAATTCAAATGGGAATCTTGGAAATTTGATGTTCGAGTACATGATTTTAAATGGTGACAAATGTATGTGTAGCCTTTAGGGTTGGTTTATATATAAAAGAGGGACATGAGGAGGATATTTGTTTGGAAAATAATACACATGCATATACCCATATCATGCGTATAAATACAAATATACAATGTGGTGCCATCATCTTTACATATTTTATATGCCCTTTTGTATAAGATATATATTCTAATTAAAAATGAATAGTGTCAATAAGTGAGACCCGAATGATCAGTAAGACAGTAACATTGCAGTAACGTGGCTCCGCCACTGCAAGAAACTTTGTGGTAAGAAACACTCATGTGGTTACACAAGCATAAACCCTGAGTCAGATCTGGGTTTCGGTGTCAGCTGAGACCAATTCTATCTAACATTACAAAGGAAAATCTTTAGATCTGGAATATGTTCGAAGGAATTTTTCTTTATAAAAAACATATCTATAGGCTAATTATAAAGTATAAGTGCCTGTGTGCTGTAGGTATAAAATAACATACATATTAAAGTCCACCATCTCATTAAAGGGAATTTGTCTAACCTAGTGGAACTGTAAAAAATCGAAGTAAATACAAAACCTTTTTAAAAAGTCATTTAAAAAAACAAAAAGAGGAACAAAAAGAGGATGATACTTTAATAAGAAGAGAAAAGAGAAGGTTGAGTTGGAAAGAATGGGTGGGAGGATGGGGAAAATGGATTCTCATCACATGCAATGCTTTTTGTAAGTTGGATATATCAATCCTTCATACAATCACATTATTGCTTGAGATACATATTAATAATATAATACTCACATCTTTCATATATTCGCTAAATAGCTAGGTAAGTTTGATTATTTATCGCACATAGCATTCTAAATAACATACATTATTATATTTCACACAGATTAAAAATAACACTTTTTTTTTTATTTGATGCCATCCTATTTTTTTAAATCTAGCTACTTTGATTTTTGTCACCCCATTCTTTCACAACTATAAACGTTTCTCATGTGACCATATAGCAAATTCACCCTCAGTTATCTAACTAGTTTACTATTTATTTAACTGCAATAAGTCTCTCACTCCCGTTGTTACTTGTTTTAGTTTTGTTGATTTGTACCGTTTTATCACCTTGAATTAACACCGGCGTCTTAGATTTATGCATCTATATTTTGTTTTATTTGTTAAATGAGTAATAATGCTATACTCCACAAACAGCATATAATCACAACGCCCGAAAACCCTTTAGTGAAGCTGTGCATTGAAACCTGAGGCATTTGTCTCGTTCGCTCTTGTTGCCTTCTGAAAGTTGCAACTTGAAAAGTTAATGACATTTTTTTAGATTTCACTGAAACCCAAAACGGAGAGCAATGACTGTTCGTCGGTTTTTAGGAGTACAAAATATACATAAATGTAACTATGGTGCGTGTTCATGTTAAGCGTGGATATACGAGTGCTTAAAATCAACAACACAAAAATGTAACTAATTTCAATGAGGATTTAACCCAAATATCTGACAGTCTAAACTATAAATTAAATATGCATAATTAAGTTTTACCAACATTTAAATCAACAAAGCCTTTAGTCAAAAAAAACATTTAAATCAATAGTAAGCAAATGATATTTTGTCAAATCAATGTGTACTTCTAAATCAACATTAAATATGCAAAAGATGTCATTATATTATATTCATTCCATTTCAGAATATATGATGTTTTAGAAAATTATTTTTGTTTCAAAATAGATGATGTTTTGATATTTTTATGTTATCTTTAATTTTATTGAAAATTGTGCAATCAATTAGATATTGCAGTCATTTCTATAGTTAGTTGAATGATTTTTAAATTATATTTTTAAAATTATTTTTTAGAAAGAAAAAAGTTTTTTAATTTTTGCGCATTAAGCCAAAACATCATGTACGCTAAAAAAGAGGGATTATAACTTAAAATGATCAAAGCTGAGGTATTCCACGAGATTGAGTGATTGATATGATAATAGAAAAGCAAGATTTAGGGGGTAAGATTAGATGCGAGATTCGTTTTAGAGAAAGAGAAGTACGAATAAAGGAGAGGAGAGGATAGCAGTACAAGAAAACAAACAAAAAGAGTATTAATTAATTAGGTTTAACTAAGGAGGAGAGAATAGTGATGACAACATGGGAGTTGGACCCTTTTGGCTTTTTGCTTTCCAAGCAGTAATGATGAAGAAGTGTAAACTTCTATTGACAACGCACAAAGACTAATTAAAATATAATAGTTACAATTTTTGTATAATAATTCACAGAGAGAAGAAAGTGACTTTGTCTCTATGTCATAATCTTCATAGAAAGCATTGCCAAATCTTGGCCACATGGACGGTGTAAGCCTTTACCCTACGCGCTACTCTCATCTATTGCCTTTGCATTTTCTTCATTATTACATCTCTTATATGTAGCTTTTGTATAATTGTCATCATTATGGATTTGTACATTTGTTCATAAAATAGACTGAGCCTATTAATGCTCACGGATCTATACATACATGATTATGAACCCTACTTTTATTTTTCTCTTTTCAATAAACTAGAATGCTTGGTGATGTTAAGTTGCGACTAGTTACGACTTACGACAATCAACTGGTGCCAAAAGGACGGGAGTCCAGTTAAGTGGCTCGGTCAGGGAAGACAACATCTGTCTGCATTTAAATTTGGAATTAACTGAATATGATCAAATAATTAATACTCCAAATGCTATTTTATGTTATTTTAAGTAAAGAACAATATTGAATTATTGATTCATAAGTCTTAGGATATCTTTTAAAGCTTCTTAATTTTTCATTCTATGGTTGCAAAAGTCTATAAATGTTGTAGAGTGACACCAATTATGATACTTGATAGAAACCGGAAAATGCTTTTATATTAATTAATATTCCCTCTATTTTTTTCTATATTTCATATTTTAGAATATCTTTTGTAGACTAGATGATTTTTTGTATTTTTAATGTAAAATTTATTAATATAATTTTGTATTATGCAGTTTTTAATTATTGGTTATTATTGGTCGAATGTAGTTATGTATATAAATAGTAATTTTTTTCAAAAAAAGTATTAAAAAATTGTGTTTGCAAATCTAAATCGTGAACTGATTAAGAAAATTAAGGAGAATATAGTAATGTTTTTGCCATATATCAGAAAAGTATCAGTTACAAATAAAATTTCTTAAACTGAGAGTGACTAGAAGTCCAGTATTCTATTTGTGTGTAAATAAAAAATAGTTTTATTGTTAATATGTTATATTCTGTCGACATGCTATTATATAGTTTATGCGTCCAATCTGCTAGCATGTCCATATACTATATATGGTTTAAGTTATTGTAAGTGCAAAAATTTATGGTCTCTGAATTTTAAAATTATAATTAAGAAAACATGAGCAAACAAGATTGTGAGATTAGGTACAAGTGTGCAACCCATTCATCACGTTTAAACTGGAATGTAGAAAAGAAATAACTGCTGTAAACAAGTTCTATAGTCTGTAAATAATTACTACACTATAACTTTGTTGTCGTGTAATAATATAAGCTTGTAAGTTGATATATATATATATATAGTGTTTTAATTTCTATTTAAAGCATTTGGTTAGTTGGAATACTTTTGTTTTTGTCACCATACTATAAATTGTTAATAGTTTTTGTTTTGCTTGATTAGGCGACGTATTATGACTTATGAGAAAGTACTAGTCTCTATAAAGTTCGAAACTTATGGTACATCCTTAAAGTCTTTGCTTTGGCCATACCATTTTATGATTGATAGCGATTTCCCATCGGCCTTGTTGCTTTCCTTGCAAACGAAATCAACACACACATATACATATGGAGGAACATCATTAGCCTTCCTTAATCAAAACAAAAACTAAATATGCTTTTAAAGTGGCTATATTAAAATAAGTTATGTCTAATCAAGAAACGTTTATTTATTTTTCGTTCAACACTAGGTATATGCGGGTTTGAATTTGAAGGACGTAGTAACAATACAAGTACAAGGCGAGGCAATTGGATAAGACCTTGAGAAGGATGGCTTAAATAAAATTACGACGCTTCACATCATGAAGGCCCGGGAGTTTCTAGATTGGGATGCATTATTTGTAATGGTCATGGCTAATTTCATTATAGAATCATCAGGAAGTTTCAGGGATGTTTTCAGAGGCTGCACAGCACTTTTATGGGCTTTACAGGCAACTTGGTTTTTGGGTTCCATTTTCCTATCTTGTCTTTGATTTCCAATAAGATCAATAATAACTCATCAACCACAGGTGACGCCACAGAAACATCTATACATTACGAAAATAATCGTATGCTCTTTGTGACTAACATCAAAGATACAAAGATAGAATCCAAAATATATAGTTGCAAAAAAAGAAGAAGACAGAATCCAAAATGACTGATAATACTTGAAATTGTGAATCTTCTATAAGATTACCATCTTAACCTCATTACCAAATTTTTATTATCAAACTCACTATGAATCTTATGAGTTAGACTGAGATAATGGTAATGAGATTCATCAACCGTGTTATAGGTGGGGTTGAAGAGGATAGCAGTCCACATGCTGTATCACCAATGTGTCGATGTGCTTGTATTTCCGGAAGGAAATGAACCAAGGTGCCTTTAATGAACTCATAATCAAGCTCGGTATATCTCAAAATGTACCACTTGATCTCTTTTGAATTTTTACTCAAGATACTGGTAAAAATTGTGTATATGTACAGAACCAGAACCAGGGAAAAGGAAAAAAAAAAAAGACAAGACAAGTTCAATCTCGTCCAGATTGTTTGTTGTGTCTTCACTAGAACGTAATCAAATCTGGCATCATGTACTCGATATAAACTGGTTCTTGGTACGATACTATAAGAGGCAGAGTATGCTTTTGATATTCTTTAATCACCTTTTCATGGAAACAACACTCATCATCTTCGAAAATCTCCCATTTCTCTGTGATGATCGTCTCCAATCTCGGCTTCTCCAAAACCACCATAGCTTTCTCTTCCTCTACTACTTCTTCTTCTCCAACGTTCTCAATCATGTTCTTGATTGTCTCTACTTCCGCCTTTGGTATACTAACGAACTGAGGAGTATCTCTCGCGTTCGGGACGCCAAATCCTTTGCAGAACTCGAAATAGACAGCTAAATCTTCTCCCTGAGATGTTGCCTTATTGATGATCTTTAAGGTCGCAGCGGCGTCTGCTTTACCTGAACTAGGAAGCATTCTGATGACGCCGCTGCATATCCTACCGTAGATGTTGATACTCTCGATCACTATACAATCCATCGCTTCTAGGATCAACGTCCTCTTCATGTTATCAGCAATAGGACGGATCTGTAGAATCAATTCAAGAAGAGACTGCAGTTTCTGTATCCTTTCGGTTTCTTGATTCACCGAAGATCTTCGATTCACGGGGCGGCGGTGGAACTGATCGGATAAGAAAGAAGCGTAGCTGTGAAGGAAGGCGTAGTAAGCACGGACGAAGATGTTGAACCCCCAGGTCTTGCTGAGACACGAATGCCCGTCGGAGAAATCCGAGAGGTCGAAAGGGAGGCGGCGGAGCTCTCCGAGGACGGAAGGGAGTTTGCAGGAGATAACACCGTGGAGAAGCATAAGGGATTTGAGGGAGACGATCCAGCTGCGCGTGTGGCTGACGCGGGAGGAGAGGGTGTGGATCAGCGTTTTGAGGTTGAGATGAGGAGAAGAGCGGATCCATTTGTAGACGCGGTGAGCGTTGGAGTAGTCGACGGAGGAGGAGTCGTGGGAGGTGGCTTTGATGATGGCTGCTTCCAGGTCTAAGTTGTGGTGTGAAGTTCGCCGCGAGAATCCCACCGCTAATAGGCTTTTACGGTCTTTTATCGCGGCGGCGGCTCGTTTCCACAGCTTCATCGTCGAGAGCCCCCTCCCTTCCTCCTCTTCCTCTCTCTCTCTCTAGTTGTCTTTTCTGTATCTTTCTTCTTCCTCGGAGATCAAAAAAATCATCTCTGTAAATGTCCTTCTCTATTTTAAGTTCTTGTCCCTAAACCATCCGTTAATACCGTTGTAACCGCTAATTTCATTAAAAAAAGTATTTTTTTGATAGACAACGAAAAAAGCTGGCACGTGTGAACATTTTTTTTTAATTCGTGCATTTTTTAAAACCGAACCAAAGTCGTATAAAATGTCCTGATTTGGGTTTGTTTTCAATATACGTATAATTAAACCCAAATTGAACTGGTGGTTTAGCGGAAATTCATGTTTAATAAGCAAAATGTCATTTATTCCATCTTCGAACTCAAATGCATGACATGATTCTCTTGGGAAAGCATTATGTTTATCAATTAGTAATCAACGAAAGGTGCAAATCTCAATTGTGAAGAAAATCATTCTAAACCTTACATGCATCTAACTGGTCCGTAATGAGGACCAGTTACATTAGTTTGGCTCGTCCTACTAAATTTAGAGACGTGAAGTTCACTTATTTTAGCAGAATCTACTGAGTTTATCAGACCGAACCGAAATGTAGCTGAATTTTCCTTGAGGTTCTATAATTCAAAAAAGAAAAAAACTCCTATGAAGCAAAGCTGGATTGGGCAACCTTTTTGACTCGAACATTTTTGCAATAAGTGTAGAAGATAGTCATTTCTGTAACCCCAGTTTGGGACATGTCTTTTATATTAGGCTACAAAGCAATTGTTAAGAGAGATCATTCAAGAAGAGAGATGACAAGAGCAACACTCATGCCAAGCGTCAAAGATATCAAATGACAAACACTGTTTTTAACTGTCGATTTTCCCGAGTTGTTGTTCATCTCCGCAAGAACGCCTGCAACCGCTATGTATATGAATCCTCCCGCTGTGAATCCCTACAACATTTCAATCACCCACCCAAAAAATATCATAAACATTATTTAGATATAACGTTACAAAAACGAATCAAAGCCAAATGTTTTTACTACCTCAATCAACGATGACTGTCCCGGTTCATTTCCCCAGACCAAAACCTGTGGCCAAGACAATAACGAAGGTTAGTTCAATTTCAATATATCTCTAGAAAGGTTTTCAGACGTAAAAGACTTGCCAATGAAGTTCCTGCAAGTGCGACGAGTGCAGAGAGGAAGTTGAAGAAGAGTGCCTTTGTTACAGTGAAGCCTGACCTCACTAGAATCCCAAAGTCACCTATCTGCAAAGTATTGTTATTTTTTAAAGGGGTTACTTACTTGTTGCTATACACATTCTCAAAGTTTGTAAATGAAACAGTTAGGGGACCTCTTGGGGAAGCTCGTGCGCAAGTAAGAACATGGTTCTTGACCATCCACCAACTGATCCGTAGATGAGAAACGCACTTCCTAACGCCATTCCATCAGTAAAATTGTGCTGCACAACAACAAAAAACGGGAAAGAGATCTTATCTTCTCAGATGAAGCTGAAGCATCTTTAAAAGATAACAAAGGAAGCACGTACTTACAACACCATCGGAGAACAAGTTGAGGTAACCAAATACTAGGCTTGAGTTCTTCTCCACTTGTTCAGGTTTGTCCAATTTTCCATTGGAGATAGTTTCTGAGCCTGAGTTTGATTTATCCACACCATCACTCGCACAAGTCTTTCTCTGCAGTGTAACAAACAAGTCAACAATATGGATTAAATGACTAAGTAACCATAGTAGAGATCTGCTGCAGATGGAAACGTTGACATGGAAGTGGTGGTTCTCACCTTACGGAGAGATTTGTCTTTAGAGCCGGTTGAGACTTTCTCTGATGAATTTTCAGTTGCATCAGAGGGACACTGTTTGTCCGCGTTGTTATGATCGTCCTCATCTTTCAGTTTCTTACTGCCTGCATGGTGGTGATGGTGACCCCAAGTATTGGATCCAGACGAGTTTTCTTCGACGTACCGCACCAATTTCTCCACAAGAAGGAAGACCACAATCCCAGCTAGACAATCAAGAATCATTGTTTAAATTGAAATATAAGATTTGCCAAACTACTTTGTTTGATAAACACAAGGGCAAGTGTTCTACTACTTACCGAGAACGGACAATCCAACAGACAGATCTTGTATAGAATGTGAATGTGAAGGCGAATCCGAATGAGAGTGAGAATGATCATGATGGTCATGACTCTCATGGTGATCATGCGAATGAGAGTGACCACCACCTGCCACACAAAAAAAAAAAATTGCACTTTAGAAGATATATCTTGGTATAGTTGGTAGACAACAAGGGGAAACATGAGAGTATTAAAGGCAGCAAAATGAGTAGGCTTAAGAAACAAGTTTATACATCAATGTGCATACTAGTAAGAAGAGATCAGATCAATGTACTGTACCAAAAGCATGTGGCAATTGGTGAAGAAAAGCATCCCCCAACATAGCTCCTGCCTGATAAACCAAGTAAACAGAGAATATTTGAAGCAGCAACAGATCATATACATGTCAACCATAACCGCCAGAGAAAAGCAAATGCAGGAAAAGAAACAAAAGACATACCCCAAAGAGAGCCAGGGCATCAACAAACCATTTTGCAGGCTTCCCTTGAACTGTAAATTGAAACATCAACTAGTTACAACATCAAACAGTCAACACCAAAGGTCCTTTGGTTTATAGTATCCTCAGAGATTTACTTACCGAACATAACAGGGAGCAATATCAGACAAATGAGTGACGCCAAGCTAACCAAAAGAGAGCATCCCAACGCATTAACCCACAATGCTGCAATTAAAAAAAAAGAAAAAAGAGAGAATCCTAATCATCATCAAATTCATCTACAACACTTTTAAAACTCAATAAACCAATTACCAAATCCAGAAAGATGAGAACTTGATTCGTGATCATGATCGTGATGAAGACAAGGCCCAAACCCACACAACCTCATATCCTCCTCCTCCGCCAGCTCCTCCGGCAACTTCATCTTCACCTCCTCCTCATGATGATCATCATGCGAATGACTACACCCACCTCCGTGATGATGGTGCACGTGATCCTCACGCGCCGGCGTTGAGTGAGAGAGTCCGGTGTCTACGCACAGATCCAGGAACAGCACCAGAACTAGTAACGAAACCGCGAATCTTGTCAGTGACAACGACATCTGATTGATCTAATGCAGGCGGGGAGACTAAGAAGAGCGGCGATTGTTGCAGCAGGCGCCTTCGACGGTGATGAAGCAGACGATGCAGAAGATGAGGATTATGATTCCGACTATGACTCCGAATGTCACTACATCCATTTTTTTGTAATTAATCAACCTTTGAATATATTTTTCTTTTTGTAATTTTGACCCCTCTGTTTCTAAATCGAGTATAAAGACCCCAATCCCCAGTGATGAGAGTGGTCCGTTATCTACTCACTTGTCCCTTATACTTTTGTGTATGAAGAAGCGTCAATGTCAATCCTCGTAGGGTACCTTGTTTGATCCAAAACTTATTTGCTTCAAAAACAACCACAGATCTCCCACTCCTCCATTCAACTTTTAAAAAAAAAAATATATAGTGTTCAAAAAAAAAAAAAAAAAAAATATATATATATATATATATATATATATATAATCGTAGAAATATTGGACCATCTACAATTTACCACCATTTGTGCCTTTTTAAGAAGCTAGAAATCAAATGACTAACCAACTCATTGACACATGCCAAATCTCAAGTTTCAATACCCACTAGTCCATAGTTGACTACCAAAAAATTTCACTAATTCTATGAACCAAACACAACTTCAAAAAGAACAATTAACAATTTAAATACATTAATGACTCACAGATTCACCAAATCATTTATAACTTTTATAAAAATACAGAAGAAACAAAAGTATACTACACCTCTCAGCTGCTTCAGTAAGAGAAAAAAACACAAACCCTAGATTTATCTTCAGACCATGTCTTCTTCACCTCAATCTCCAACCATGTCCGATTCCTCCTCCCCGCTTCTCCGCTCCCGTCAATCTCCCCGACGCCGCCAGCCCGTAATCGCGGTTCTGTTAAACCGAGCTACGCGTCGGCGAGGACCATCGATGGTCGTGAGAGAGACGGCTGCGCAGGAGCTCGAGGAGCGGAGAGCCGATTGGGGCTACTCTAAGCCCGTCGTGGCTCTCGACATGCTCTGGAACGCTGCCTTTGTGGTTGTCGCGGCTGTGATGCTTTTGGTTTACAAGGAGGAGAAGCCGAACGTTCCGGTTAGGGTCTGGATCTGCGGGTACGCGGTTCAGTGTCTTGTTCATGTGGTGCTTGTGTGGTTGGAGTTTAGGAAGAGGAACGCGAGTAGGAGTGGTGGGGATTTGGAAGCTGGGGAAGGTTCTGGTGGTGGAGTTAGGAATGATAGTGATGATGAAGATGGTGATGAGAGGATCCTCAGGTTAGCTCTCTGCTTGCTTTTAGCTTGTGTAAGAATGAAAAAGATTAGTCTTTTATTACCAAAGTTATTACTTTTATTGTAATGGTTTAATTTCTTGTTTTGGTTGCTTTGTTCTTCAGGGAAAAATATATATTTACTAATGATTTCCCAATGAAATTTTCTTAGCACTAAGACTTGTGAATCGATGAACACCATTATATCATTTGTCTGGTGGATTGTTGGCTTCTACTGGCTTGTATCTGGTGGTGAGATCCTTCTAGAAAACGCATCGCATTTGTACTGGTATGGGGGTGATAATGATATCAGCTTAATGTTTCTTATGAATGGGTAAATGGATATGACATTGTAAAGTTTAATGCTTGCAGGTTGACTTTTGTTTTCCTGTCATTTGATGTGTTCTTCGCCGTCTTCTGCGTTGTGGTTGCGTGTCTTATCGGAATCGCTCTCTGTTGCTGCCTCCCTTGTATCATTGCTCTTCTTTACGCCGTTGCCGGGCAGGTATGGGGTAAAACAGCAAGCTTCTCAGCTACAAAAATTGACTTTACCTTTGGAAGAATTAAAAATGAATACTATGTATGTTCAGGAGGGTGCATCAGAGGCAGATCTCAGCATCCTTCCCAAGTACAAGTTTCAGATGATGAACAATGGTGAAAAGCAAACAGATGGTGGCGGGAAAATGATACCTATCGAAGCAGGCGCTGAGTATTCGGGAAACGAACGAGTACTTGAGCCTGAAGATGCTGTAAGTTGTTAAATGTTTTTATAGAGAAGTTTAAAATATAATTTCAGAGCTTTTTTCCTTTAGTGATGGATGTTTGTGTAGGACTGTTGTATATGTCTGAGTTCATATGAAGATGGAACAGAGCTGGTGACACTTCCTTGTAACCACCACTTTCACTCGACGTGCATCGAGAAATGGCTGAAAATGAATGCGACGTGTCCATTGTGCAAGTTCAATATTCTCAAAGGTAATGATGAACAAGAATGAAAACAGACGAAAGAGGATTCATCCCTTAAGTTTGCTTTGGCACTTGTTTTTTTTATGTTGTATATAGAGAGTAGAAAATGATTTTCATTTTGTAAGCCGTAAGAGATATATAAATTGTGACCGTGTTGTCATTCCTGTTTATCATGTATCAAATAAAGAGTTTATATATGAATATTTTCAGAAATGTCAAAACTAGGCCCTGCGGATGCTATCCAGAATCTTGTTTTTTTTTGGTTTTGTTCGGTTTGTTCAGGTTGATCCGATCATGCTACATTTCAAATTCAGTTTAGTAACCGGTTTGGTTCGGACAAGCCACCCAGCACCAGAGGTGTAATAATCAATGAACCGTAATCCTATTTTCATTTTTTCGGTAAATCAAATATATTTGGTAACGACGATTGTCCACATAGTTTACATTTGTATTCATTCAATATTGAGGGATTTATTTTTTAATTAGTAGAAAAGCAAACTTACAAGATTGAATATCCTTGGAAAATAAAGTCCCTTGAAAAGAAAAAAACAAAGAGGATCGACACACTAGACAATAGACATCGAACACGTAATCGCCCCCGAAAAAAGGCAAAAGGACATATTACACGTTCCTCCCTCCTTAATTTCACGCGCAAAACAAAGTGTTTGACTCTAATCACAGACTCAACTCTCCAACCCAAATTTACTATAATAAACCAAGAAAATAGATCAAATGATAATGTCTATATTTGTTACGTTAGATAATTAATGTAATTGTGACAAAAAAAAAGATAATTAATGTAATACATTACATTAACTCTTACTCAAGTGCGTTGATCAAGTCATTAATAATAATCCAGTCTTCATTCTTCTCTAGTCTTCTCATAGACAAAGAAGATAAAGAGATAAACAACCATAACAACATTTAAATCACTCTCTCTCTCTCTCTCTCTCGTTTATAATCACTAAACAGAAAAAGAGAAGAAAGATCTCTGAAACTAATTCTCTCTCTCTCTCTAGGTTTAGCATAACACATACACACATTCTCTCTCCTCTCCGTAACGACTCTGATTTGAAAACTATCTCTCTCTAGAAATCTGCATTATTAAGCTCACACACTCTCTCCCTCTCTCTACTCTGCATTCTGGATCGTGAGGATTCCGGATGCGTTTGTGAGTGAGGGGATCACCAGATCGGAGATGACGGATGTAACAACCGACGGAGGCTTCTCGGCCGAGACGCCTTATCCTTCCTTAACAGTCTCTGCGTCTTACAAGGATACCAGCAGCGGCAACGGAGGAGCGAAAAGCTCGTCTCGGAGAAGGCCAATCAGGCCTAGCTTCGACGCCGCCACCGACAACAACGAGTTCATCACTCAGCTCCACGGCTCGGATCCAGTGAAGGTGGAGCTTAATCGTCTCGAGAACGAAGTTAGAGGTGCTCGATCTAGTAACTATACATGTCGATTTCAGATCTAAATCATTCTTCTTCTTCTTCTTCTCAGATAAGGATCGAGAGTTGGGAGAAGCACACGCCGAGATCAAGGCGTTGAGGCTATCCGAGAGGCAAAGAGAGAAAGCTGTTGAAGAGGTGCGTTCGTTTTCTTCAATTCTCTTCCTTCGTGCTTATTGTAAGCTGACGTCACCTTTATCTTCTTTATAGCTTACGGATGAGCTTACTAAGTTGGAGGAGAAGCTCAAGTTAACTGAATCGCTTCTCCAAGGCAAAGTAATTATTGAAACGACGTCACTCTTTTGTTTTATCTTTTATTTACGCTGCTCATTTTGGTTATGGTCAACATACAGAATCTTGAAATCAAGAAGATCAATGAGGAGAAGAAAGCCTCCATGGCTGCTCAGTTTGCTGCTGAAGCCACCTTGAGGAGAGTCCACGCTGCTCAGAAAGATGATGACATGCCTCCTATTGAAGCTATTCTAGCTCCGTTAGAGGCTGAGCTTAAGCTTGCACGATCTGAGGTATTTTTGTAAGGGTGCTACTGTCTACTTGCATTTATCGGAGATTTTGATTCGTTTTAGGATGTGTTTTTTTGCGTAGATTGGGAAGCTTCAGGAAGATAACAGAGCATTGGATCGTCTCACTAAATCTAAAGAAGCGGCTTTGCTTGATGCTGAGAGGACTGTTCAAACTGCCATGGCTAAAGCTGCTTTGGTTGATGATCTTCAGAATAAGAACCAGGAGTTGATGAAACAGATAGAGATCTGTCAGGTGCTCTCTACTTTTAATCATTATCCTCTTCTTTGTGTTGTACCCAATCACACGTTGCTAACAAAGGATCCCTTATCTATTTGATGGTTTAGGAAGAAAACAAGATTCTAGACAAAATGCACAGGCAAAAGGTTGCTGAGGTGGAAAAGCTTACTCAGACTGTACGTGAGCTGGAAGAGGCTGTTCTTGCTGGTGGCGCTGCTGCTAATGCCGTCAGGGATTACCAGCGGAAGTTCCAAGAGATGAATGTAATTTTTATACACAAATCTTTCTTTTTTTGGTCAATAGGAATTTCCAACTGATGTAGTAATGTTTCTTGCTCTGCCTTCTAGGAAGAACGGAAAACACTTGACCGTGAACTTGCGCGTGCAAAGGTTACAGCAAACAGAGTTGCAACGGTGGTTGCAAATGAATGGAAGGATGGTAATGATAAAGTGATGCCTGTGAAGCAGTGGCTTGAAGAAAGAAGGTTTCTTCAGGTTTACTTTTGATTTGATTGTCCTTCTCCAAATGTTTTTCTTATGTAGAATCGTTGCAGTGACAAAGGCACAACCTTACATTCTCAACTCCCTTTTTTGCAGGGAGAAATGCAACAACTCCGCGATAAGCTTGCCATATCAGACCGAGCTGCTAAATCTGAAGCACAACTGAAAGTATACATCTTATTTGTGTTATTCATTCTGTTTAACTGAACAAAAAGTAAACTAAATATTTGTACAATTTACAGGAAAAGTTTCAACTACGGCTTAAAGTGCTTGAAGAGACATTGAGAGGCACCTCAAGCAGCAGTATACGGAACACACCTGAGGGAAGAAGCATGAGTAATGGACCCTCTCGCAGGCAGTCACTTGGTGGAGCAGATAATTTACAAAAGTTCGGATCAAATGGCTTTCTGCCAAAGAAATCTCCATCTTCTCAGATGAGGAATGCCTTTACTTCTAACTCCACCTCAGTATTGAAGAACGCTAAAGGAACATCTAGGTCATTTGATGGAGGCACAAGATCATTGGACAGAGGCAAGGCACTCCTAAACGGACCTGGGAAGTATTCATTCAACAAGGCTTGCGAGGAAGCCAAAGAATCAGAGTCGTCACCTAATGCGTGGAAAGAAGATTCAGAGGAGAAGCCACCGAGTGAACTCCCTGCACCAACAACTGAAGACAATGTCCCAGGGGTTTTGTACGATTTGCTTCAAAAGGAAGTAGTTGCCTTGAGGAAATCTTCACATGAAAAGGATCAAAGCCTCAAAGACAAGGATGACGCCATAGAGGTAAATCTCTGAATTTGCCATATAACATGTTGCTAAAAAAGACGTGCTTGTAATGGAAGTGTTGGGTTTTATTTTTCTGTAGATGTTAGCCAAAAAGGTTGAAACATTAACAAAAGCAATGGAGGTTGAAGCAAAGAAGATGAGAAGGGAAGTAGCTGCAATGGAGAAAGAGGTTGCTGCTATGCGTGTGGATAAAGATCAAGATAACAGAGCTAAAAGGTCTTCAAACACCAAGAACCCGTCCAACACCGCCCAGATTCTTACTGGAAGGTATATACAGTTGCACTGTTTTACTTACTTGATCCGTTATCATTGTATAAAAATCAGACTAAACTTGATCTTCTTCTGTAGAGCTGCTGGACGAAGTGGGTTAACAAGGAGCACACAGTGAAATGAGCGAAGAGATTGGTTCCCCTTATAGGCTGGTGTGCTTTTGAAGCTCTTTTTTAACCTTATATCTTCTTGTTTTCACTTCCTCTTGTGATTTATTGTATTACCATAGAACTCATCAGAATGTTATGGAAAAGAGAGAGAAGAGTTGTGCTTTCTGACTTAGATCGGCTTAGACTACTTAGAGGGAGAGATGTTTGATATGTTGGTATAACATTTTCGGAAGTAGTTTGTCTGTGCTGTTTAAGTTTTAGCTTTGCACTTGACACTTCTTCGGTTTCTTCATTCCACTTGAGGTGTTGTGTGATTATTAATGTTTTTGGTTCGGTTGATATTTAGATCTCCAGCCACACTATCTTCCATGTTTCGGTTGTTTCGATACGTCAAAATCAAATCTCTGATTGATCTAAAAATCTTATTTTTCTAATTTTTTCTTATTTATGAAAAAGCATGCTAGAGAGCAGAGACTTCCAATGAACATGGTCTTACGTCGCCATAGAATCCATGAGAATAACTAAACAAAGAGGAGCACAATCTCATTTTTTTGGTGGAGTTCAAAACAAATAGCACTGAATTGCCTGGGAGGTCTGTACAGCTAAGGATATGGCGGGACTAGATTTTCGAGATCTACATGATTTTAATATTGCATTTTCTGATAAACAATTCTGAAGACTAATCAAATTTCTGTCGTCTTCTGAAAGAAAGACATGGTTCCCAAAATCGAGAAAACGTATTAACCATCATTTGCATGGCGTAATATCATGGCAGCAAAATCTCTATTAAAATCGAGTTTGCGGAAAACCATTGGATCCGGTCGAGATACGAGGGTTTGAAGTGAACCTCGGGTCCCAGACGCTGCTGCTCGACCACCTAGATTTGCCGACCACATTATTTATAGATTGTCTCAACTCTTTGTTCATTCCTTTATAATAGCTTTGTTCGTTCCTCAAACGCCAGCGTCGCGGGCAGCGACAATAAATAACAAGCATGAGAGAGAAATAGTGATGCATCATTGTTATATGATTGTCGCCGGTAACTGCCACCGGTAGCCTTTTCACCATTTTTATCGCCGCTGTAAATTTCAGCAGCTCACGCGTGTATTATGTGCCACTAGCGTTCAGTTTTTGCATCTTCAGATTCAGAATTTTGACTTGATGTTTTTAAAATAAATATTTTGATATTATTTCAAAGGGCTAAAAGTCTTGAGTCAAAACAAGAATTAATGCAGTTTCTTGAAACACCAAGAATACGATAATTTGTTTCCGAATATATAACAAAAAATAAGTAAATTTGTTACTCTAGAGGAAAGCAATATAAACATTTCCACAGTCCATGAATACGATCACAGACCAAATACATGCATTCAAACGTAACATTGTTATTTAGTCATCCTCAAATATATTTACATTTTTGTTAACATCTATAAATAAAGAACCAATATGCATGTTAAATTCAATCCAACAACCCATTTTAATCTACATAGCAATGGCTTTCTCTAATATGCCTCATTGCATATTGATGTTTATGGTCTCATTTTTCATTCTTACTCTTTTTGTTGCAGCGTTAGATGTCTCAGATTCTCCGGCGGAAGCACCAGGACCAGGATCAGGCGGTGACGGCTTCTGGCCTCTAGCAAAAAAGCATGTCGTAATCCACAACGTTGTAAGCAACAAGCAAACTCTGAATGTACATTGCAATTCTAGTGACGATGACTTGGGGTTGATCCATATCCGTTGGAATCGTTACTGGGGTTTCCGATTTCGTGTTAACATTTGGGAAACTACAAGGTTTCGTTGTCATTTTACGTGGTCCGGAGGCGGATCTCACTATTTTGAAATATTTAATGTATGGAGAGACGATAACGATTTTGGGAAGTTTCCAGCCTGTAGTGATTGTATTTGGGATGTGGGAAGAGACGAAAAAGACCAAGCTATGTGTCGTCTAAGTGAAGATTCTTCAGATCCTTATTGTTTCCCATGGGACGATGTATTAAAAGTATAAGAAAAGAAGAAACTTCTATTGCTATCTATAATCTAAAAAATGTTACCGCCGTAATAGATTGTAATAATACAATATCATTCTTAATGTTCGAATACTTCAAAAAGTTCTCTTTGAAAAAATGGTTTTAGTTTACCGTTGATGCTAAAACAATAAATGTAAAGGATGGTTAAAAGTTACCAAGAGTGCTATAATATTGTAGAAATTTTGAAAAATCAGAAAGGTTGGAGTTTCCCATCCGAAGAATATTGGTAAGATCATGCTGAAGAAGCAATCAAAGGCACAATACCATCGACAACAATTGGAGAAACCCAATTGAATTTTTGTTTCATATCTGATGGGGTTCTGTTTTTCTTGTCAAATGAATTTCACATCGTTAACGGTTACTTCTACTTCGAGCGGGGAATTTTGTTTTAACTAATACTTAATTATGCTTATTTTAAAGTTAACTTTATAAACTACCTTCAAATCTCTCCCTCCCCCTTGTTAAAAAATTGTTTTCTGTATAAAATCTTTCTACTAAGATGGACCAAGTGTATCCCACCAAAATATTATAAAAGTGTTTTGAGGCCCATATGAAATAGCCCATAAAGTACACTGACAGAAGAGCCAAACATCAGCACGTTTACCATATCAACAACAATCAATGAATTTGTGACGTTTATTCACTGTTTCAAACTATTCATTTACAGGGTTCATGCGACACGATTTCGAGAAATAACATGACTATCACACATCATCGTTGCAACAACACAAATTTAAAATTTTGTTTATGTTGAATCAAAACCTTAGCTTGTGATGCAAATAATGTACGATACAACACTTTCTAATAATATATTTAAGAGAAAAAGATAGTTAACCAAACGTAATGGATTACTTTGTATTGTCAAAGGTTATAAATTGTGACGGTTTGATTTGTTCATTGGCTTAAGACTCATCATGAAATACAGAGAAGTATAATATGGTTTGAATTCCCTCCTACTGCACTTTTATATTATATATGGATGCTTTTTAGATTACAAAAAAAATAACTCGTAAATTGATTTGGAATTAATGGAACAAAAATAAATAGAATGATAGGAATGGAATACAGCAAAAAATGGAATGGAATACATTCCATTCATTCATGAAGAATTTTGTTATGGAATAATTTTCTTTATATTTTATCAAAATATTTTTGGAATTGGTGGAATGATCATTCCATTCATATCAAATGGTAAATTTTTTTTTGGAATTAATAAAATCCACCATTCCACATCATTTCATTCCAAAATATTGTAATTCAGTTGCACCCAATACATTGCAACAAAGACTTAAGAGATTAATCTAAGCTTCGGTTTGGAATCATCCGGTTATACAAAACAGTTGAGAATATGCTAATTACATCCAATGTCACTGGTCCAAGTCTTTTTTTTTTTAATTAGGTCCAAGTCTTATATTGGTCGGTTCACTTCTTTCAATAGATTCGTGATTCTCATGATCATATTATGCAGTTAAGTTATGAAAATGAAATAATGACAAACTAGAGCGAAATTAAAATCAGTGGTAATATCCAACTGATCATCTGAAGTGCAAGATAGCCAAGTTTGACTTCTGATCACTTCAAGTATCATGTTGGATCACATTTATATGCAAGTTATAGGTTCTATGGATCTGAATTTTCCAATTATCAAATTAATAAATGTATCTTACGGAATAGATTTAAAATTGTACTAAGCAAAATAATATAATGATTGATGTACTGCATGTGCTATAACGTGAACAGTACAAATTAACTGAGAGTTAGGGTTTCACAAGTTTATTGTATTTATAAATAAAACTATACAAAGACTTTAATTAGAAAGAATGTACATTCACATAACACAGCCCTAAGATCTAGCTCCTCTCCTAATATACGAAAATGAGCAAGCTCAAAGAATGTTGAATATATACTTTATATCTCCCTAATTTCATTTTATATTTATAGTTTTGGTGTCAAATTATCTTTGACTAATCAGGAAAGAATGTGATACGTGATATTATTATACAAAAATTTTTATATATAAATAATCATTTTGGTTTGAGCGATATCAATTTTTATTTTAACCTTTTTTGCCTGACTTGATTTATGGAGACACGATTCCTTAAAAGGGACAAATCATTATAGGAAGATAAGCTAGTGGGTGTGTATATGCACCAAAAAGATGCCAAATATATAAATAAATGAAACTTAAAGTTGACCCCAAAATAAGTGTAACAGGATAGATGCCTAGAGGCTATAGCTAGGATGTATAATGACACTCACAGCTTCTTTAGTCTAACCTGGCATTCACATGTTCAGATCAGATTATTTGAATAGAAACCTATACGTTTTGACATTTTGTCTTTATAACTCACTTATGCATTTTACTCTTTTCCCACATTTAAATATGAGTTAAGAAGTAAGAAGCAAAAAACTAATGGTCTTGATAGTTCTAAAAGGCTATATACTGTATAAATTATAGTTAAAAACTACCAACCTGCAACTGCAATACTATAAGGCAAACTCAAACATACGCCACTCGTCACTTGTTAAATTCAGATTTACTACTTTCTTACGTATTCCTTAAAAATATACATGCAGTTTGTAGATCTAATTAAATATCACAATATGTATAGATTGCATATATTTTTCTATAAGCATAACAATTTTGTGAAAAAGAAAAAAAATACTATATTTTTTTGTAAGAACGCCCTTAAAGCTTGTGTGATAATTTTATCCGATGTTTATATATCACCTGCATGTATGAAGATATAAACTTCTTTTAATAAAAAGATAATCATTTAACCTGGAAGGTTATAATTCGTTAGTTAAATGTGTACCGTTATATTTTATTAACAATTGTCCTTATATTACACCACATAGCTATTTATCCCTTCACTTTCAGGGTTATTAACACTTTGGCTAATTTCTTAAATAACTATGATGCATAATTATTCTCGACATTTTTTATTTGTATATATAATAATTTTATAGGTCTATTAGACTATTTGTTATGATATATATAATTGTCATCTATAAATATATACGGGACCATCTACTTTATTTTTGCGACAGGACCACCTTTTGTTTTTTTCGTTGGAGTTCACAACTCATACAAACATATTATTGAGCTTCAATCCAAGTTATGGTACATGGATAACACTAGTACAACCGACTAGATTATAAGTTTCTATCAATCACCTAACCATTAAATATATTTTATTGACTGGACTTTGAAAACCATACAGTTTGTTTTTATCACAAACTATTGGTCATTTTAAATGAATTTGTGTGTAAATGAACATGAAGGTATCATAGTTTGGTTTAGGATATTCATAAATAATAAATTAACATTATGAAGGTATAAAAGTATAATTTTGATAAATTATACTTGGATTACACAAACAATACAAGACTCGTAAAAATCAACATTACGTAATAGGGAATCACACAACTATACCAATTGATCCATCAACCGGATTAAAACCAATCCAAACCATCAACAAAAACACAACGAAAAAACTTGCCAAATAAGAATTTTTTTTTCTTTTGAATTAACCACGATGTCCAGCAACCAGATAAACCGATATTCTGTGAACCTTTAGGAGTGCAATATTAAATTATCTGGTGGCAACCATTGGCAAATAAGATAATCATATTCGTTTCAACGCAAAGAACAACATGACCTTCTCACGATAGCTAGATTCAACCTCATTGGTGAGTCCAACGAGTCTGGCTGTGAGACGGTCAAAGATGTCATCAAGGAGATGGTCACCGAAATGATTGATGAAGAGAGATCCCATTGTGGCCTTTATGCAAACCATCCATTGCCTTACATCCTCTTCGTCCATTGGCCGTTTGAGCCATGTTGTGGGGTCCATCAGCTCCATAGATTCGACAGAGAAGCAGCCATTTTTCTCTACCAAGGCTGCTACCTCCTCAGGCGATGCCGAGTAGATCGGTATGTTGAAGCTATCAACTTGCTCTTCACTGATCAAACCCTATATGCCCATCTCATTTAACTCAATAAAGCCATTATTGATAAGAAACAAGAGAGACATATATACGTTAAAGTTCCATTGTTAGTTTTTTTTGTTCATGTAGGAGTATGTTAATCAAAATAAAGAAATTGCAACAAATGTACATCTATGGGATTCCTCAAGTCTATGTTAATCTATGTTTTAGGTGCTCACTTTTTTTTTTCTTTTAAGAACAAGGATCCTAATTTATATATAATATTACAAAAAAATCTAAAGAATTTTATATTTTGGTCTTGGTGTCATGGAGGAGGTTTGCTCAGAATTTTGATTTGCAAATAGCAACCCATTTTTTGGTATGGTGAGTAATTCGATTTTTCTGTCCCTACTTTTACAACATTAAAATAAATCTGAATTATAGTCTTTTTATATGTGTCAGATGATTTATGAAGAGTTACCTGGGATTGCATTTGAATGAGAACATCAGCCATGGAAGTATACATGATACTGTCGGCAAGATTGGAGAAAGGCATTCCTTGAGGAATCCCACACATTCCAACAACCAAAAGACCTCCACTCACTATTTCTTGAGCCCTCGCTTCCAGAAACTTCTCCATGTCCCGACCAAACTGGTCTTCATATGCCTTCACGACTTCTTCCGCCGCGTTTGAGTAGTGAACCTTTCCCTTATTCCATGCCTTGGAGCTTTTGTCCAAGAGCTCCTTTGGAACACTTGAAAGCCAGTGTGTGGCCGCCAACGTCACCACAATATGAACGGAGGATTGAGGAAGAACACGTCCATAGAACGAACCAGGGACACCGACCGCAAAGTAACTCCGGTCTTGAGGTAGAGAGGTGAAGAGAGTGTTGAAGTCGTTATTTGTGAGGTCGTTGAAGAAGACTAGGAACTCTGCCTTTGTGGAGTTTGAATCTAAGGTGGTTTCAACAGATTTGATGATGTCTTGGACGAGAAAGAATGTGTTTGGTCCAGTTGCACAACCAAGGTCAGCTATACAGAATGTGTTCGAGTCACAGATTAGGGTTTTTGCGTCAAGTTTCTCCGTTATTAACTTGTCTATTGTCTCTTTCAACAAACTTGCTGATCTTCTCTGTCCACACCAAAAGCAGTTGAAAGATTACTGTACTTTGATGATATTTAGTATTTCTAAGACGTGCTAGCTATTCCAATTGAAAAAACGATTAAAAGACCGAACTGAATCTCATTTTAATGTCCGAACAAACCAGACATCACTGGAAAACAAAATACCTAAAACCCTTAAAAGATTTCTTCAACACCTTAAAATCAACACTAAAAATAAAAAATAAAAAATAAAATCAACACTAATTTTTGCTTTAAAAACGAATTTGATTGAGTTCATATATACTTTGTGTTTCCATGAAACTGGACCAAAATCTTTCCAGTAATACAGAATACTCTTTGCTGCACTGGTGAGATCCAGACCAATATAGTTTCCTCTATATTTTGCTAATCAAAGATTAGCTTTTCGTAAGACAATGAATCCGCCTAGTAATCTTCGGTGTTTTTTTTGTGTGGCTCGATGACTTCTGAACATTTTAATATCGTCACTGAAGTTTCTTTATAAAAAAAAGTACATAGCAACGAACCAAGGTAAGAGATTATGAAAATGAAGTCAAATTCTTTTTTTCTTTTAAAGTAATGGGCTTCCAATTGATCCGAATAGCCAGCCAAGTAATATGTCTATTCAAAGATTGACTGATCATTTTCTTAGATTAATCTTGTTTTCGAAATCTATTAGACTAGAAAATGGAATATTTCAAAACTTTTTCTTCATATTTTATTAAAATCTCAATCTTATGGAGTATACATTTTACAAATAAGTGATAATATATATATATAAACATGTATTTATACATATCATTATAGACATTAATTCCAACTCGTTTTGAATGATTTAAGACAATTAAAATGAACTTGTGAAACAAAACATAATGAGTTCAAAATGTAAATCTTTTTTTCAATTTTAGGGACTTTCCTGATAGCAAAAATCAGTATAAATGTAAAGAATGATGCACCACCTATTAAATTTGCTATATATAACAATTCCTAATTAAAAATGAAACATCATCTATATATCAAGGTTTTCAACATTATATATATATATATATTTTTTGAACTGAACATCAACATTTTATATTTGTTATTCGGAAATTTTGTTTATAGCTCACTGTTTTATTCAACGGTATGAATCTCACTAATTAATTATCTGATATAACGATCAAATTCAATGTTTCTATTCCAATTTGTTAAATCAGATGTAACAAACCAATTCATAATACATCTTTTTGAAGTTCCTTTTTTTAAGAAATATGAAGAAGAGAATAATATGTGTAAAAAATAAGGTGACAAAGAAACCTGCAGATGTGAATTCTTAGAATAGCTGTTGGGGCCATCTCCTCCGCTCATAGGAAGTGAATTAAGAACAATCTCTACTTTTTCCATTATGATTTGGCTCTTTTCCTCTATACTTTGAATGTAAATTCTGATGCCTATCATTTATATAGCCCATGCACTTAACACGTAGTGCTTATATTATATACATTTTAATAATAATAATAATAATAATAAGAATAGGAATACTAATTGAGACTTTTTGTTTATTATTTAGCTTGGTGTCAAAATCACTCTTCCGTAGGAAGAACAGGTTTACCATGTCCTAGTTTCCAGCTTGAAAAGATTTTGGTTTACTATGTCCTAGTTTCCAGCTTGAAAAGATTTTGGTTTACCATGTCCTAGTTTCCAGCTTGAAAAGCTTAATATCAAAGACCCAAAACATTTTTGCAAAAAGAACTTTCACTTTGTATCGTTCGAATTTTATCGGATATCTCCGAAAGAACAATTTTACACTGTATATTATATATACCCATGCAAAAGCAAAAAAAAAACATTAACACCAAATTTTGCATCAAAATTTTCAATAGAAATTGATGACATATAAGATATTAACTAAGAGATCGAAATTACATACATAAAATGAAACATAAACCCTCTAAAACTGAATAACGTGTATGTATGCAATTTTTGTGAACAGCATATTTTATGTGGGTTGAATTGAGATAATAATATCGACGACAATAGCACAAACCAAAAATTATATGTTTTATCAACATATATATATGTATATGTATACAATTAAAAAAATAGTACAAGAATGTGCTACAACATGTGCTTATTTAGAACAGAGAAATCAAATTACCGAAACAAATTAGGTAGCTTGTAATAAAAAATAGGTAGGCTTAATAAAAACAAAGAGTAAGATTGTAGCAAAAACTAAATTTGAAAAAAGCTTGTAACAAATTTTAGTTGTAAAATAAATTAACTTTCTTCTTTAAAGCAGTTAAAAAGGGTTATTTTCTAATAAATAACAATCTTAACATTATAAGATAAAGACTAGGCAAAATCTTTGTTATAGTAGAATTTTGTTTTTGGTAATAATAAATATTGATGATTTTAAACTAATACAACTAATTAGTTAGCAAACTATAACTTCTCTACTAAATTTGATTTCACTTATGACACCCAAAAAATTGATTTCACCCAATAATCAGCAGTTGAGCTCATATGCTCCCGTACCATACTCAATGGACTCCTACTGGATATACGTTTTAAATATATGAGCTAATAATTGATTTATTAGTGATTATTATTACAGTGGTCCTAGTAGGCTAGCTACTAGTCACTACATATAATATATTTTTTCCTTTTAAAATGTCGATTATTTCTTTGAAATTGAGAACCTACGAAATCGCAGGCCAATCAAATAAATTAATAGTTAACCAAGGTACTATGATATATGCCCATCGATCTCTAAAGGAGATGCTTTGCACTAATATCCAAGAACGAGTCAAAAGATGCCAAAATTTATGATAATAAACGTAAATCAGTTTGTTTATATTTTAATCAATGTGTCTCTACTGATTCCAACTTAGAAATTCTTCTTGTGTTGCTTTTATCTCTGGCAATGCGTCTTTGTTGATTCCTCCAAATCTACCTAGTAAGCGATGAACTTGATAGATATATGAATTAATGAATATATCAGATAAACAGCATAATAGCAGAATTAAATGATCATATAAAACATATTTTATGCAAGATTAGCTATATAGTACTAAATCTAGATTCGTAGTTTTCACCTTTTCGTTGTATTTTTAACACATTAGAAACAAACTAAAACAAGTGTTGTTCATTGTAAATTTACATTGTCGATGTTAACCGTATTGGTGCATACATTTTATGTGTGGAGTCATTGTATATCTTTACTTTTGAAAATATAATTCACATTCTTTGACATGTGAAAACGATAAATTTGATCGATACGTTCGATAAATAGTGAAATAGTAGGATATAAAACTAAAAGTAATTTTTTTTACAAAAAAGAAGTAATTTTTTTTTCTGTGTGGAGTGGTTGTTTATATATCTTGATTCTTAAAATGAACTTGAAGTATATACAATCCATTAATTAACTCTAGTCTAGCGCAGGTGATTTCCTTTTATTTGAAATCCAACCAAAATTTTAACCAAATGTTGTTAGCTCGAGATGACATAAAACTGATGAATGTAAAATCCTTCAAGGAGAGTTTTGCCCTAATACATAAAAGTGTTTTCCAGCCGCATCCGTGTAATCTCTCATCCTTTACCAGGTAGCAAGGCTGGTCTGTGTTTTGGATAGTGCTAGGCTTATGTGTTATTGTGTTAACCGTTTAAATTAGTTATTTTAAAAAAAAAGGACTTACTGTTGACCCAAAAAAAAAGACTTACTAATTGGTGCTATCCGAACCCAACAGACTTAAAATAAACAGGTCCAAAGTGGGGTTACAAGTAGAAACGAGCTATATACAGATATGACTTGAACAGGTGATGAGTTAAATGGACAGAGGTTAAACGGATTAGGGTAAGCCTGTTTAAACATCACTAACCTAGTCCCATGTGAACCATTAATGGAGAGCATAGTTTGCCTAGTATTTTAGTTGGGCCTGAGAATGGGCCTGGGCTTGGTGAAATCTCTGTAGAAAAACTCTCCATCTTTTCTTTACTAGTAATGGTGAAACTTCGCTCTTTCTCCTCTCTCTACTCTTCTCTCTCCGTCTCGTCGATGATGGCGTCTACAGTAGAGCTTTCGACTCGTAAAAACCAATCGAAACCAAACAATCTCTCCGTGACCGGGAACTCAGAACTCGATAACTGGATTCGGGTCATCGAGTACATCGCGAAATTCAAAAACGAGCTCTGGATGCTTCATGGTAATTTCAAAAAAAAAAAACTGCAATTTTTTTGAATATTCTTTCGAAATTCTGAGATTTATTATGTACATTGTAGATGTGTTTGAAATGGGACCGAAGCAGCTACCTGAGAATCTAGGTGAACAGACCAATGAGATGGTAGCTTTCAGATGCTTAGCGTCTTTGTTTGATTCTTCCACTTCTACAAATGATGTTGTTTCTGATGCTGAGTTAAGGATAGAGTTTGATACATCTCAAAGCTGTGAACATGTACTTCAATGTATATTAGATGAGGTAACAAAACCCAACATTGTTTTATAATGTGACTCTTTTGTCTACTACTACTTAGATCAACCTTATTCTTGTAGATACCGTTGTCCGAGCTGAAACCAGGTGCACCGGGACTGTCAAAGTGGAATCTTCTACCCTTTATCCAAAGCAAGCTCCTTTGCTTGCCAAAATGTGCTTTGGAACTGGTATGGTCACCTAAAAGTTTCCTTTACGTGAACAGGGGCCAGCCCTGAAATTCTAAGGCATATAGGTGATTTAGTAAAGGTTTTAATTAAAAAAAAAAAATTTTAACAAATTTGGGGGCTATTTGTGTGCAACTTTATGAAAAATTTTGGGGGCCATAGGCGAATGTTTCATTCAGGTTTGCCTAGGACCGGTCCAAACAAGAACACCATAAAGGCTTTTAAAGTTTAACATTCGTTTTTGTTTGACAGATGATTGAAAGTGAGAATGATGCGGAAGTGTCCCCTTGTAATGGGGAAGAGGATATGAGAATTGATGGCAATGAGACCGATCAAGTTACATCTCCAATGGCTGATCCAGAATCGTTTGGGCATGGCCCTGTAGATGGGGCTGATGAGACTAGTAGATCCCACCATAGCCCTCCTGGAGATGGAGCTGAGATTTGTAGATCCCAGGCGTCTCTTGAAAACAACGGAAGTGATGGTTACGTGTCAAGTCCCTTGGAGAATAATGTATACAGGTGCATTCAATGCAATCAGAGTGGGAAGCTCTTGTTCTGCTCTAGGGATGGATGTACTGTCATGGTTCATGAGAAATGCGTTGTGGATTCGCCGCCTGTTTACGATGACGCTGGGAACTTCTACTGCTCTCTCTGTGCTTTGGGCTGTGTTTCAGCTGAGTATCTCCAATCTCAAGAGGAAGTTGCTAAAGCCAAGAAGAAATTGCTTTCGTTTCTTAGTCTAATGTCAAATGTTAACAAGAAGAAACCCATTTGAAGGTTAAAGCCTTCCTTACTCATTAAAGGAAAATTACTGAAAACAAAATGCTTAACTTAAAGTCTTTAGGAATTATACTTATAGCAAACTCCTAGAGTAAAGAAGTGGATGATGTAAAATCCAAGATAGACGTGAGAGAGCAGGATTGGTAAAAGACTCGGTAAACGTAACACCAAACAACACTTAAAAAGAGAGTTATTTATGACCCAACATGGTTGTTGCAATACATTACATGAACACACAACTTGAGACCATCAGATATTTACTAACATCATCCTTCCAAATCTCCCCTTCTTCATACTCTTAACTCACAGCTTCGACACAGGCAAACCTGAAAGCCCCCCAAAGAACATTAGAGTAGTATAAGGAATGGGAAGATCTGTCTAAGTATATTACATATGGTTTGTTTGTTTGTTTGTGTAAATGAGTTCATTACCTAAGGCTTTTGAGTTGACAATGCTTGGGCTGGCATTAGGCGGTGAAGCATTTTCGTTCAAGAACGGGTCAACCCGGTTCGGGTCACTCCAAATAGGATATCCTTTGATCCTTCCCTGTTAAATACATTTTCAGAATTATGATAATCAAAGTTTTAGTCATTTTAATCTTATATTAAAAAAGGTTTTGGAATGGGGAATGCATACAACGACGTTTAGAGCTGCAAGGGTAGCCATTCCTTCACGTGTCCACTGTCCATAATCAATCCGAAGAAACATTAAGTCAGTTCTGTTTAATCTTATTGAGACAGACAGACACAAAGGAAACGTTGTGAGTTTGGGCAAACCTTGGAAGCAGAAGCAATGTGAGGAACAACAATGGCGTTCTTCATATCAGCAAGACCTGGTTTCATGAAAGGCTCTTCCTCAAATACATCAAGACCAACTCTGAACATCGGGTTCTCTCTCAGATGATTGACCAGAGCTTCCTCATCGATCACGGGGCCTCTACTGCAGTTCACAAGGATTGCTTCCTGAAAGCAACTAAACTCAATCAAAACAAAAATCAATAATAGGAAGGATCAAGAGAAACAAGAAACCAAAGTCACCTTTTTCATCATGGCAAGTCTCTCCTTGTTGACAAGATGGTAAGTGGTTTTGTCCAACACAGGGTGAAGACTTATCTGTTTTTTTTTTCAGACACAAACCAGTTTAGTTTCTAGCTTAAAGAGAGATACACTAATAATGTTTTACCAAAAGAAGTTTAGTTACCAGATCAGCCTCTCGCAGCACCTCCTCCATGGAAGAAGCTCGTTTCCATGTCACAGGTTGTTCCCCATTTGCTTTCAAGAATTGTCCATAAGCTGCCAATGATCATTGTCTCAAATATAGTACACTTCAAGAAAAGATAAAGTAGACTACTGTGTATAAAAACTGTAAGTACCTGTCACAAATTTCTCAAGGCGAGTGGATTGGTAAAGATCAAAGTAGATCAAATTCATCTTGAATCCTTCCACCTGTTTAGAAATAAAGATGTCAAGAAAGAAACCCTTTGTGTATATAACAAGGGATCAAGTGCAGGGCCAAGTCCTGAGATTCATAGGGCTTGAAACAATTAAAATTACAAATCAAATGATCAAAATATATATTTTCTCCCTTCGTTTTAAAATGATGTATATGTTATAAAATTTTAAAATTTTGACTATAATATTATTTTTTGTGATTAAATATTTCACATAATTTTTAATCAATTAAAATTCAGTTAAATTTCTCATCTGCTCACGAATTGGATTCGAACTCTGGCGGGAGGGACACACTCCGCAACACAATTAATTTTTTCGAAGTTTATAATCTACAATTATACTAAATAAAAATGCATTAAAATGTATATATTGAAACAACTATTTTCTAAAAAATGATGAAAAATTAATTAATTGATTTGAGGGTTGGATAATCTATACATATTAACTACTAAAATTTTGGGGTTCCAGGCGAATGTTTCTATTTGGTCATGACGTGCCCTGATAAAATGTATAATGTCATGCAATAGAGGCATACCATCATTCTAGCATAAGCAGAACCAATACGTCCAGCTCCAATAACTCCCACCGTCTGTCCTTTAAGCAAGTTCCCCACAAACCTACCAAAACCCAAACAACAAACTTAGCCTCTCCAACTTCACAATAGATAAACTCCAAGGACTCTAAACCGGTTTCTAGATTTTCTTGGTTTTGACTTACAGATGAGGAAGCCACCCTTCGTACAAGCCAGCTCTCATGAAACCATCAGCTTCAACAATCCTTCTCGCAGCAGCAAGGGAAAGAGAAGCAGCTAGCTCAGCCGTGGTCTCAGTCAACACTCCCGGAGTGTTACCAACGGCGATACCATACTTATTGGCTGCTTCAACATCAACGTTGTTGTAACCAACGGCCATGTTACTGAAAGCTTTCCCTCCAGCTTTGCTCAGAGCTGAGAACAGAGTCTCTCCCCAATCTTCCGTCAACTATATAAACAAAAACTTTTTTTACTTTCATACGTGATGGTACATAACACAGACACTTGTCTTTTTTTAATATTTCATTACCTGACCGATGACTCCATCACACCTGTTTCCGATCAGATTAATGATGTCTTCTACAGACAAGATTGTCTTCTTCAAATGGCATATCTATATATTCAAAAACTTTTAGTAATGTTCTTGACACTACAAGGAATCTGAGTTTAAAAGTTTACCTCGACACGACAACCTTGGTCGACCAAGAGGTTGATCCAGCGAGTGCCAGGCATCGGTTTCGTGCTGACGACTCTGTACTTCCCATTAGGATTGTACACTTCAATAGCCACCGGTTTCGCCATGGCAGAGAACTAAGTGTTTCTGTGGAGGAGGAGTTTGGAAAGAGAGGACCTTAGCTTTTTAAAAAAAGGTTTCAGTTTTTTTAGCCTTTTGTGGTATGAAATCGAAAAGGAAGATCCAACGGTCGATATTGCATGATGATTTTATCTACGTTTTTTTTTGTTTTGTAACTGTATTTCAGTGGCTAACAATGGACGATGAGTGATAACAACTCTGCTTCTTGTTTATTATCTGAGTTTGGACCTTACGTTTCCCATAACGAGATAATGCTGACGTGTCCATTATCCGACTCACTGCTGCATCATCTTGGAATATAAAACATAGAATAAACTTGTGATCAGATTATGGTTACAAAGAAAAGTTATGTCAAAAGGCAAAATCAATATTCTTTTCATTTCATTTAGAAAAACATATGGTTATGTTTCTACAGAGAGTTGCAGGTTCAGGAAAAAATAAAAAAAAAAAGGAAGGAAGATCTAAGGCTTCTTGTGCTGCTTCTCTATATCATACAGTACACAGACATCGGAAGCTGTTTTCACCTGAATGATATTGACGGTCTGTTTCATCGACCAACCCAACAATGTCAAAGCCAGTAGAAAAGAGAGTGGTGATATCTGAGTTAAAGTGGCAACTACGACCTGCAACGAACGAGAGGAGCCATACGCTTTATCAGAAAGTAAGAGCTAAACTAAACACAAAAAGAAGGGGGAGGGAGAGAGCTAACATTCAGGAGATTTTCGGTTTGGTTCTTTGCAATGAGAAGGAGAATGATATACAGAACCTGCACAAATTAGAAAAAAAAGGTTTTGCATCTTAAGAAGACATGAATGATCTTAACGTGGATATAAAAGACTCGGTTCAATCGAACCTCGCAAGAAACACAGCAGTAGCACATAAAGATCCGGTTTCCATAGTAGAGTCTGAAAAGCCAGCTGGTGCTGTCTTTCACATCCTTATGGCTGCTCTTCCCTGCTAGAAACGTACTGCCAGAGAGTATAAAGTATTATTACAAGTTAAAAATAAAAAAAAAACAGGAGAAGAAAGTTTGGGTTTGGGATTTACCTGTACATCTGAAGCCAATGACTAGCAATATCTAGAGCAAGCAGTGAAAGGAAGACCAAGCTAGGCCTATTCCAACATGATAGAAAAATGAAGAAGAATGCATTTGATAAGGTGGACTCCAAATCCAAGAACATCCTCACCTGTAGACTTGAGAGAGAACCACGAGTAGACAGGCTGTGCTAACTCTATAACCAAAGAACATCCCCAGAATTTAATAAACAGATAAGTAGGATGATCATAGAGCATATATGTAAGTAGAAGAAGATTCACCTATCAGTGACCATGTCGAGAACAGCTCCAAAAGTTGAAACTGAGGAAGAAAGAAGGAGAAATGAGTCAAGTTCAAGCTTCCTACTACATATTACAGTAATGGCAAGTCTTCACTAAACTAATAGATTCAATGTTGATGAAAGGTAGGATGTTTTAAGCAATGAAAATGTGATTTCAAAAACAAGAAGGAGAGAGAAACCTTGGTTAAATCTACGAGCGCACCAGCCATCCACAGCATCACAACAAAAGCTGTAGAGATATAAACCACATTGATCAAAAAAGAAGACCATTACTCAAAATCTTAAAACAAAAAGGAAAAACAAAAGAAGAAGTTGCAGCAGATGAAGCCTCACTCACCTGAAGAAATAAAGGAGGGAGAAGAGTGTTTTGTTGGAGAAACAGACAGCAAAGGCAACACAGTTCAATACAACTCTCATGTACCCTACAACAACCAAATTCAATTAATCATATCACAACAACACTCACTCTCACGCTAATTAAAAATCAAAGAAGTTGAAAGACCCACCAACAATGTTAGGTATATAAAGGTAAACAGACAACTTCTCTGCTCTAGCTCTCTCCTCCTTCTTCCCCATTTTTCACTTTCACAATCAAATCTTTAACCCCCAATTCACCTACACAGACCAAAAGGATAAATCTTTCTTAGAACCCATCACCGAAAATGCACAAAAACGTCGTAAACCCAGAAAACCTGAGAACAAACATCGAAACGAAACAAAAATCAAAGTCGAAATCGAACAGTTCTCTTACTTGTGGTTGGGATCTTCAAGTGAGAGATCTGTCAGAAAGAGGGGCTTTAGTAAGTTGTACAGTGTAAACCGAATCGAATCAGATTCGCCGCCATTGCCAGGTTATATCTGGCCCTCCACTTTCAATATTCAAAAAAAAAAAGTAAACATTTCTGGTTCTGGAAGTGTCATTGTTAAATCTAGAATTGTCAAATAAACCCTCAGAAGTTTCGATATGTTTCGGTTCGGATAGTCATGAATTTGTTTCTATAGTTCAAACAATGCTTGATAGTTTACCACAAGTGATGAAAATACAACGTATAAGACATCGAAATGGTCAAATAAAAAATCCAACTTACATACTTTTACCCAAAAAACACACAAAATTTTCATTAATCCAAAAAGTATATACACTTGTGTTGATCAACCCAAATTAGATATAAATTTAGTCAATCTTAATTTTCACTTAACCAATGTATTTTTAACGGAAGTAGCTTTGCATTAAAAAAAAGCAAAATTTAAAATAAAAATATTAAACTTACATAGTTTTGCTTAATAAATATGAAGCTTTTATTAATCTAAAAATTCAAAAATTGTTTTAGTGTGACAAATTAGATATAAACCAAAAATCCAAGATATAAAATGAATAAAAAATTGAATTTGTATCCAATTCAAGATGTAAAAGACACGATGAAACTTGTAGGATGATATAAAACATATCCGAATCCGAATGCGGATAACAAAAAAAATTGAAAACCAAAAACCAACAAAATTAGAAAAACAAAACCAATGCATCCAACTTTATATAATAATTTACAATAAATTTCAGACTCATAATTGTACTATTATATATAATAGGTTAGTATGGGTAAAAATGTATAGAATGATCATCAATCAGAAACACTATTCCATGCAAACTTGGTAACAACAAAAAAAACGACCAAATGTGATTATTGAAGGATCTAACAGTTTTATTCCAAATTCCCACGCTTTGGTCTAATTTGATCATACAAGGCGCCTGCAGAGCGTGACACCATCTCCAATGGAAATCTGAGAGACCTCAATTCGAGTATCCAAAGCCAATTTCTTATTGAATTCTATAAGAGCCTTTCTATATTCCCTCATATGCTCAGGAACTCCCTCTTCGTCCTCAGCCACAAAACCAAACCACAAGGTGTTGTCAAACGCAATGATTCCTCCAACCTTCACCAGTTTCAAAAGCCTCTCATGGAAGTTGACGTAGTTCGACTTGTCAGCATCCGCAAATGCGAAATCAAACTCCTTTTTCTGATTTTCTCAAATGTCGAATATGATCATTGCAATAGTATTTTAAGCTTTAGTTAGTATAAATAATATGAACAATCTTTTCTACGTACGTACGTCTTTCACCAATTGGTCTAAGGCCTTAATACCATCGGAGTGTATGAAATTGATCTTGTGATCAACACCTGCCTTCTTGATAAACTCTAGTCCCACTTCATAGGCTTCTTTATCAATATCTATTGCAGTAATCTATAAATAGATAAAGGTTTGTATTGTTATATAGTTGCACTGCAAAAGTACGTATGATGTCAACAATATGATTATAGCAAGAAGAAAAAAACATTACGCGGCCATCATCAGGTAACGCAAGGGCCGTGGAGAGAAGAGAGTAACCGGTGAAAACACCGAGCTCGAGAGTGTTCTTAGCATTCGTGATCTTTAAAAGCATCGATAGAAGAAGACCCTCATCAACCGGAACTTCCATCTCGCTTCTGTTTTTTTCATTAACCAAGATAATTTTATAAATAAGAATATTTTCTTAGTTTAATAAACTGGTTATAGAATCCGATTTATTTGATTTAGAAGACATACAAATTGCCATATTTCTGGACTGTAGCTTTACGAAGTTCCTTAAGCAGTTCATGCTCTCTTGGATACGCTGACGTTTCCAAGATGTACTTTGACAATTGAACACAACCAAATATATCATAGATCGTTTTTTATCAAGACAAAACCAAACTTTGCAGATAGAGAAAACTTTGTATTTAGTTCATGAAGAAATCTTGAAAGAAATTTATAAAAAGAAAACAAACATGTTTCAGAGCTTCTGTCTTGAGGATCCCTTTGGTAGGTATTTCATTCGCCATCTCTCGGTCTCGTAATAGTGTGAGGATCCCTTTGGAAGGGGCTTCTTTTAATAAAACGAGAGAAGTTACACTTTGGTCAGTACTAATCAAACTAATTGTGGAGCTAATGCCTAGGATTAAAGAGTCTAATACGAGAACTAAGGACGATAACCATGGATCTTATCTACGACTTTTCAACCACGACTAGGTACGAAAATCAAATGTTTGGATCTTATTCAAAGAGGACTATATTTTTATTTATCACGCGATCCAAAATGTATATGAAAATTTAAATATATTTACAACTCTAAAATGTATTTAAAACTAAAATATATTGAAAATCCAAAAAAAAAATCCAAAAACCTATTTTTAAATAAAATATACATAAAATACCAAATAATATATTTATAATATCTGAACTAAACCAATACCCAAAAATATAACAAATAGCATATTTTCATGTCATTCGGATACCACCAATCAGCTATTAGGTTATACAGGAAACCAAATCGATACTCATATATAACAATAATTCAATGAACTAGGTTTTGATTGGTAACATGCGGAGTAGCAGAATCGCATTTTAAACGCGATTACACAAGTATTTTGCCAATCAAAAAATGTTTCGGAATGAAAAAAAATATGCCAAAACACAAACTTGCGTTTTTACTGACAAAAATACAAAAAAAATTATTAAGTGGAAAAAACGAGTTTTATTGGATTATTTACAAAAACAACATTTTCATATTATTAAATTATATGATAACACCATTTCACAATTTTAAATAAATAACAATAAATATTTTTATGATAAAATTAAATTAAAATTTGTTTATAATATTATAAGATTTCAATCAATTATTAAAAATGTATTAAAATTAGGTAAATATTTATAATAAGAAGTAAACTATTTTAAATAAATTTTAATCATTTTTAAATTTTGTAGTAATTAGTTTATTATTTAGATTTATTTTGTCTTATAATATATAAAATATTTTAATCAATCTAAAATATATTCTGCAATTTCACGAATTTTAACTGAACCAAACTGAATTAGTCTTTTTTGTGTATGTGTTTATATATACCTATAAAAAAAAGGCCTATATAAGAGATAGAGATTGGGCCAAAAGACTTCAAAATATCTAAAAAATTTACGATTTAAAAAAACAAAAGTAAAAATCAAAAACTAAGCGACAAACCCTCTCTCAACTTCCTTGAAAATTCGTTTTGATTGCGAGGAGCGATCCCTTGCCCTACGCACAAGTTTCATCCTCTTCTCACCACTCTAATTCTCTAAAGTCTCTTCCTTTTCTCTTTTTCTTTTTCATTATTAATCTCATCAAACCAAATTCAAAATCCAAACCTATTCTCGAGACTCGAGCTATGGTCAAATCGTCGTCGGACCGTGTTGATTCTTCGTCTCCGTCTTCTTCAGTGGCGCCGTTCCTGAGGAAATGCTACGAGATGGTCGACGATTCCTCAACCGATTCCATCATCTCGTGGAGTACTAACGGAGACAACAGCTTCGTTATCTCGGACACGACCGTCTTCTCCGCTCAGCTCTTGCCCAAATACTTCAAACACAGCAACCTCTCCAGCTTCATCCGTCAGCTCAATATCTACGTTAGTTTCTTGAAAGCTTTGTGTTCTTACTTTGTATATGTTTCTCTGGGAATCTGTAAAGTTGATTTCTTTTTTGATAAATTTGATTACTTTATGTCAATTATGAAATGGGTATATGCTAATTATCAAGAAAGATTGTTTCTTTCAATATAGTGAGTAAAGTTTGTGTTTTTATTTTTTTTTGGTTTCAGGGTTTTAGGAAAGTTGATGCAGATCGTTGCGAGTTTGCTAATGACTGGTTTGTGAGAGGACAAAAGGAGTTGCTAAAGAATGTTATACGGAGGAAGAATGTTCAGAGTACTAGTGAGCATCAGAGCAAAACTACAGCAACTGATGCTTCTTCTCAGGAAGAAAAGTCTGGGGAGAGTGAACTGTGGAAAGAAGTTGATATTTTGAAAGGGGATAAGAAGGCATTAGCGCAGGAGCTGGTGAAAGTTAGGCAGTACCAGGAGAGTACGGATACTAAGATGTTGCACTTGGAAGACAGGGTTCAAGGGATGGAAGAGAGTCAGCAAGAGATGCTTTCGTTTTTGGTTATGGTTATGCAGAATCCAAGTCTGTTGGTTCAGTTGCTTCAGCCTAAGGAGAATAACTGGAGAAAGGCGGAAGGAGGAGGAGCGAAGATTTTGGATGAAGTGACTGATGAAGGAGAAACAAACTCAAAGGGTCTTCCTTTGGTAACGTACCAGGCACCATCTGAGGGAACAACAAAGTCAAGCTCGAACGAGATGAATGATTTCTTGAGAAATGCGGATATGTTGAAGTTTTGCTTGGATGAGAATCGTGTACCGTTGATCATACCTGATTTGTATGATGATGGGGCTTGGGAGAAGCTTTTGTTGTTGAGCCCTTCAAAGAAGAAGAAGAATAAGATGCAGGAGAAGAATGTGAAGAAGGGAATTGATGATGTGACATTGGAGGAGAAGGAGGAGGATGAAGATGGAGGAAGAATGGAACTAGACAAGAGTCTTGCCCTGGAGCTGATAGAAGAAGAAATGGAGAAAGCAGATGACTTTGATTTTGATATTGGACAGCTTACTCCAGAGAGGTCTAAGAATCTTGAGATTCTGACACAGCATATGAGATTGCTGGCTTCAGATCAGTAGCCAAAGAATGAGTTTTTGAACATAAATCATCAGCCTGGAAACTTTTGTTATTATATAATGAAACAAACAAAGTTAGGCTGGAGCTATTCTTATAGCGTCTTACTATAAGTCTGCTGAGATCATATTTTGTTATCATTTGGTAAACCGCATTTTTTCAACAGGTATTATATGGAATTAAATGCAGTAACGACAACTAGTACATAAGCTTTGATGTTGTTATGAGAAAAATGGAATACCATTTGTTTGAAGTGTTTCTTCTCAGTTTCTTTCAATGAGCTGTAGACTGAAGATTTTCACCCCGAAAATATTATTAGGCTTGAATTTTATATAAAATGATATTATGTATTTTAGAGAAATATCTTTTAATAACCAAAAAAGTTTTATAACATAAATAACGTACATGTAGAAAAATAATAAAAATATGTTTCATTAAAAAATAAATGGAAACAGTACATATGAGTTAATTAATATAGATTTGGAGTTTAGATTAGGCGGATCGGATTTAGGGTTTGGATATTAAAGTTTAAGATTTAGAATTTAAAATTTGGAATGTGAAATTTAAAATTAAAATTTTAAAAATATAGTTTATTAAACTTTACTCTTTAATAAAACTTATTTTAGACATTTTGTGTGTGTTATTTTGATTACAAAAACTTGTTTTATTATATTTTACAAGATTTTCGTATATTTAAAAGAGCTAATATTTAAAACATAAGCAGAGGTCATGTATTAACCAGAACAGGTATAAGTGAGAGTGGTTGTTGTATTGTCAGTGGAAGAATAATAAAACAGTTGTTATCAACTGACTGATTCCTCCTCTTGTCCGAACCCATATGTGTGCTCGTGCTCGAGTGTCATAAACAAGACTTTACCTTTTCTCTTGTATTACTCAAATCATCAAACTGAAACACAACACAAAACTCAAGACCATGCCACTACTCGTGTCTGGTGAATCCGATGGCGTGTTGCGAGAGCATCTCCTGGACGTGGAAGCTCTGTCCGGTCAAGAACCGAAGATACGTGTAAGAGACCTGACCCGAGTCTCCGATGACGGATCTCTGATTCTGAAAGGAGTGTCCATGGATATACCCAAAGGGATGATCGTTGGTGTGATCGGTCCAAGCGGAAGCGGAAAGTCAACGTTTTTGAGATCTCTTAACCGTCTCTGGGAGCCTCCGGCGACGACTGTTTTCTTGGACGGCGTAGACATTACGAACATCGACGTCATCACTCTCCGCCGTAGAGTCGGCATGCTTTTCCAGCTTCCCGTTCTCTTTGAAGGTAAAAGTTGTCTCCTTTCTTCTTCAATTGCCATTGAAATCTAGAAAAGTTGTCTGCTTTAATGGTGTGAACAAGTCAGAGTTTAGATCCTTTGAAGGTTACTGTAGTTGGAGTTTGGAACCAATGTCTGGTTTTTGATATGATTGGTTTGGTTTCACAGGGACTGTTGCTGTAACTGTTATTACCAATGTTCAAGAAATAGAAACTAGGTGTTTTGTAGAGAATTAGCTTGATTATTCAGGATTTATTTTATATATTTTTTATTTTATATAAGATATATGTTAACTACAAAATTATTTTGATGAATTATCAAAATTAGATTAAGAGTTACAAATTTATAGATTTGTAAATAACATTAGTATTTATATTAATTCAGAGTGATTTAAACCGATTTAAAATGGTTTATGAGTCATAAAAGTCAAGAGTATAATTGATTTGCAGTCTAAACCGATTTTTAGAACCATGGTTATTACATGTCTTTGTTTTTGATATGATTGGTTTGGTTTCACAGGGACCGTTGCTGATAATGTGAGATATGGTCCGAACTTGAGAGGGGAGAAGCTAAGTGACCAAGATGTTTACAAGCTGCTGACTTTTGCAGATCTTGATGCTTCTTTTGCAAAGAAGACCGGGTCAGAGTTATCCGTTGGCCAAGCGCAACGAGTAGCACTTGCAAGGACTCTAGCCAACGAGCCTGAGGTGCTGCTTCTCGATGAGCCAACAAGCGCTTTGGATCCCATATCGACAGAGAACATCGAGGATGTTATAGTGAAGCTGAAGAAGCAGAGAGGGATCACAACTGTGATTGTCTCTCACAGTATCAAGCAGATCCAGCGAGTTGCGGATATCGTCTGTCTTGTTGTTGATGGTGAGATTGTTGAAGTTCTTAAACCTGATGAGCTTTCTCAAGCTACGCATCCAATGGCAAGGAGGTTTCTTCAACTCAGTTCTTAAGAATAATGACAAAATGATGGCTGAATGTAACAACAACAAAATACATTTTTAAGGTTTATGTTATGTTTATGTTGTGCAATAATGAAAGAAAGACAAATGAATATGTAAGCATGTATATGCACAGCAAATGTATCAAAGAATAGGAGTTTAAGACAATCTTAGAAACTTGGTTTGGTGAAGTCTGTGTCCACCGAGTTAACAGGAACAACAGCAGGAGCTTTAGGTGAAGCGTCATCAAGTTGGACAATCTCCTTTCTACCCTCTCCTCCATTCTCAGCCCTAACGGCCTTTGTCACTGCACCAAAGGCGTTCGATAGCCACGAAGCTCCGCTTGACACGTAAGGATTCGCCATCAAAGCCGTTCCTGCGCTGATCGCTTTCTCCTCAGCAGCTGCTAAAGCGGATTTTGTGATCTCCCTCACTTGATACCGCTCGTCAACCTCTCTCAGCTTCTCGTTCACCACGGTAGTTCCTATGCTTAGCTTCTCGCTCAAACCCATCTTGTTGTCGAGGGAAGCGATGGTTGCTGAAGCGTTTGAGACCAGGTTGTGTTTGTCGTCAAAGGCTTTGGCTTTCTCCATGGCGTCTTTGCCGACAGCGTAACCTCTTTCCATCATGGTGCTGACCACTTGTTCAGCTTTCTTGACAGTGAAGCCATTGAATGAATATTCCTGCTGCAACAGAGGAGACAAACATGAAAACTAAAGGTGAAACATTGAAAGTAAAGAGTTCTCTGTTTCATTTTATTTTTCTTCCTAGTTTTTTTCACACATTTTATTTGTGTTCTAATTTTTTCACACAGATTAAGAAAATCATTAAATTTCACTTTTTATCCCTGATAAATTCATTATTTTATTTTATTGTGTTAGTTAATGAACTAAAAGAATACAGATAAAATGAGAAAAACTTGAAATTAAACTTTAAACTCTAGAACAACAATTAATCTGAAACGGAGAGATTATCTTTTGGGATTTACCGAGTCAAGTGCAAGGGCTTCTGGTGGCAGCTCGTAGTTAACAGCAGGAGTAATACTGACACGATGATCAGCAATGACAGCTCCCTAAAGAAAATTAGTGTAAACATCTTTACATTCCCACAATATGGTGACAGAAAGAAAGAAACACATAAAGAAAATACCGTTAAGAGCATAGCAGTCTCTGCTCCTTGGGGATCCTTGAAAGTAACATAAGCAAGCTGAGTTTCTTGCGTCTCACTGTGATGATGATAAGTAACTAAGATTAGATATTTTGGGTAAAGATGATATTAACAAGGACAAGTTTTTTTAGTTCAACCTTCGCATCTCCACGTAGTGAATGTCCCCAGAGAAAGAAAAGAACTCGTTGAGTTCTTTCTTGGAGACATTGAGTGAAACATTGCTAATCTTCACAGTTTTCACCTGCAACAAGAACGGATCCGAATCAAGGCTTGTTATACATTGTTTCAATTGCCATAACTAGCAACTTATAAACCATACAGAGGAAGTAGTAGGCTGGGAATCCATGAGAATGTTGTTCTGAGATTGATCCATAGGAATGAAAGCAGCCTGTAGAGAGAGATCAATATTCATAAAAGCCAAAGGTATCGAATATTAGTAAGTTGAATCTATTGACTCTTGGTTCTAATTGATTAAAGTTAGCATATTGAGAACAGAATCCTAACACTGTAGATTCAACGACAAAAACTTTGAACTGAAGAAAGTTTTTTCCTTTTTGTTTTTCTTTAGGTAACCGACCGACACAGTGAAGAGATCTCAAGACTTATTCAAAAGAACATCAGATCAAGGGTCGGTGTAAAGTTGATGATGATTTTAGCAGATTTATCAAGTTTTTCAGTAGAACGTAAGCCACCATTTTCACGGGGAAACAAAAAAAAAACAACCTTTTATCTAAATAAGATCTGGAAATAGGCGAAGACTTGGACCCGAATCTGAAGAAACGGAAGGAAGAAAAAGAAGAAGATGGGGGAGAATGGAGAAAGCTTACCGACATTGTCGCAGAGCGGTGGAGAGAATGGGAGAAAGTGTAAAGTGGGAAAAATCTAATCAACTGGAGAAGAAAAGGGTTGCAAGTCAAAAAAAAAAAAAAAAAAAAAAAAAAGGAAAAGGGTTGCAAGTCAGAGAGAGACTTCACCAGAGATATTATTATTTTGACGTTTCTTTTCTTTTTTTTCTAATGTTACATAAAATTTATAATGTTATATTATAAAATATCATTTACATGCAAATACAATACATAACATACCCAATTCTCACTTTTCAGCTTTTATGTACTTTCTCTCATTTGTTTTAACTTATACTTTTCCGTTTTTAAAAATTGATATAAGTATTTAGACATTAAAACAAAATTAATACACTCATTTATCTATTATTTTTTAGTTTTATTTGTAATTAATTTAATATTTTATTTATCTTTTCATAAATTTACTCACTCATATTTTAATATTTTATTTTTAAAACTAGTTACATTTATTAAATTTTACAATATCTAATTTTTAAATATATAAAAAAAGGTAAAACATCAGTCCTTCAAATTTGGATTCTAGAAAATAAATAATTCAGATTCAAAAATATACTGAAAATATATCTTTGTGTGCATATATTTTAGTTTAAGAAAACAGAAATAGATTTATTATAAAAATAAATATGATTTAAGCAAAAGTATTTCTCTATAGAAGAGCTAACTCACTCTTTACACATTTCATATGTCTAACTATATTAAAATCGATTCCTCGAATATTCAATATGTATAGGATCACAAAGTTGATCTTAAATCCCAAAAGGTTGTATTGGATCAGAGTTTAGACTAATTGTTCATGATCCCTTCTTTGTCACTTTGCATCCCATGTTAGGGTAATGGGAAGCTTTAAGACAAGTCAGAAATTAGTTTTGACAAGTCAGAAAATGGGATGAGATTGTCCTGTGACGAAGAAGAGTAGTATGGCTAGTTGTCCTGTGATAGCTTTTGTTCTTTGCCAAAATGATCCATGGGGTCTCTTTGTACATATTTGCCTAACAATTACCAAAATCGCTTGATCGAATATTAAACATGTATAAGATCACAACGATGATCTCATATTCTCATATACCAAAAAGAAAGATGTAAACTGGATCTGAGTCGAGTGCAACCCGGTTGATCCACTCTCCTCCTGTGCAAACTCTTTCCTGCTGAGGTGTTACCACATGAAAACCTTTCTTCAATTCTCAGTAGTTTTTAAGAGTCAGGCTAATCGTTGTGTAGATGGGAGGAGTTTCGCCTTCTGCATCTGTTAATGTACCAAGTTGCATGTTTCCTAAGTCCCATGCCGATGAGAACTTTGAGACTTGTCAGCATTATACATGTTATGACAAATAAAAAGACCATCCACATCACTCTCCATGGGAGTGGACTACAAGGCACGTGTGCTGCATATACTGGAGTCAGTACTCTGATCACCTGAAACTCAAAAAAAAAACACATTCATTTTGACTTAACACAAGCAAGTGATTCATAAGTTTCTAGGCCAAAAGGGAAGAAGAATATACCACACAAGCCGGTGCAATGGGTACGAATGTGAGATTTGTCTTTCTATCTTCTGGGCGGATGTTCAAAGTCTGACAAAGAAGATTACCATAAAAAGATAAATAGGTGTTTCTAACGCAATACTCGATACATCAATAGAATTTATAGGGCCAATGTAACAGCAAGAGAGATAGAGAAGGTTATATCATCAGTACCTGCTCGCAGAGAGCTTGAAGAAACTCAGAGTACGCTATAGGTCTGATGCCATTGAACTTGGCAAGAAATGAATGCTTGATGATGTCTATCATCATCTCACAGAAGAAGACCATAGTAGCATTCTGCAGAGTCCATGTAAAATTAATTAAGAGCAACCTGTAAAGAGACTCGTGTGTAATTTATCAGTACTTACGTAGATAAAGTTTCCAAGCCATGGACCTTCAGCCTCGAGAATATTTTGAGCCAAAACAGACACCAAGAAGGCCGATATGTGGAATCTCTCTATTGCATCTGGTAGAGAAATAGTAAAACAACCAGATCATACCAGTTAATAGTTTGAATGAGAGTCTCAAAGGGATGTTCAAAGCTGTATGAGGCACATAATTGTTCTTAGATACAAAATTCCACGAAAGGGAATGGAGTAGAAGCTTACCTGCATATACTAGACCATGAATGTTGTCTTTGCTGAAACGCTTGAAGACACTGCTCTTGATCTCAGCAAAGTTATTTGACACCAGAAGGGCCAACAAGGCATTGTTGTGAGCAACAATACAAGTTGACAACGTAATTGCCTGAGCTAAAAGAATGAACGAATGGAGAAGTGAAGAGACAGTCAAGGAGACAAGAGAATAAAGATGTGAAAGTAGTTACACAGAAATCAAACTAGTAATCAAATGATAAGGATATTCGACGCAACCATAGTTAATGCCAGATCCGAAACGAATCTCCAAGTACAAAATCTCAGTTTCTCAGGAGGGGAAATAGCCAGTCCCGCTGCGGAACTAAACAGAGCCCCAAATACATCTCCACAAAAGCTTTGACAGAGTCTATCAAATATCTGTATTAGTACTAATTGGTTAGAGAAGTAAACTACGCAACTAAACCATGTAAGTGATGGAAGGAAGTAAAGTTAAATGAACATGAAAAATCAGAGCTGAAAGAAATCTAGAAGGGGGTTTACGTTACCTCTAAGATATTATAAACCACATATAGTTTTATGGTACTTTGACCACGAATCATGTGATAAATTAGGCTGATATCTGTAGAAAGAAAACCATGGTATCACTAGGCATGTTTTGATAGATAAAACGTAAAATATATAACAAGTTTATGCAAATCAAGAAGATTCGACTGCACCTGTTCTGCCAAGAAGAATGGTACCAGAAGCCAAAACTAGAAAACAAGCAAGATCAGACAGCTCCGATGAGGAAGGCCTCCTGAACTGCCTGCCACGAATACTACTAAGTTACTTCCTCCCCAAAGGGAATAACAGAATCGTATGTATATCGAAACTTGCGTCAAAGATGCACATTGTGGTAATACAGAGTATGTTATATATATCAAGGAAGAATGTAGAAAGTGACTCACCTCTTCTTAAAAGCACCCCAGAATGTCAACAGGACTCTTATTGGCATGACAGTCAACAACGACAGAAATGAGTTGACGCAGACAAAAAAGCCAGTGTGTAGAAGCTGCAACACAATTTAACTTCAGTTAAGGTAGCTCCCTCACACCACAAGTTTAAACCTATCAACTACAAGAACACAACATAAAACACATAGAACGTTCAGACAGTGTTTTTACCACTTCGCATCGCCAAGGCAAGCGGAAGATCATATCATATATCCTCTCCCGTTCAACATCATTCCCAGAAGTAGTCGTGCTCCGTAACGAGACCCCACCATAAATCTCCCCCATAAAGTACTTCATAGGTGACCTCGTCTCAGCACTAAGAACTGATAACAACAATATCAAACCATTTGAGACACACACAAGAAGGAAAAGAGAGCACAGTCAATGAAAGATTGAAACTTACAATCAGGATCATCAGCCATAAGCTGTTTCCAGTCCAAAGAAGACTCAGTGTCAAGCCTCGTCACCACCACATTCCCATTCGTCTCACTCCTCGGAAACTGATTCTGCACTTCTTCAAACGGTGGATTCTCCTTTTCAGAAGCCATGGTCTCAGAGAATCTCTCATCGTTAGTCGAGTCGATACTACTCCCGTTAACATTCCTCTGCCTCAGCTTCCCGAAACTAAACCCGTTATGCTGTATCGTCTGCGTCACGACTGTACTTCCACCGCCGCCACCGCCGAAGTAATTCAATCGGTTTTCGAAAACCGATCTCTCACCTTCGTCGCAGGAAGCCCAGCTCGGATCCTCCACGGATGTAAATTGAGGATCGCCATTCTCAGGGATAGTCTCGACTTTGTTGTTGTTGTTGTGTTTCTTCTTCTTCCTGTGTCTCCTTCGCTTAGGCGATGATGATTCAGTGGAGTCGTTTCGGCTGATCGGATCTGAGCTGGATCGGGGGATTGGCGGAAGTGAATCGTCCTCCAAGGAGCTGAGAATCTCGAAGGAGAGTTTTCTCCCGGTGGACCTAACCGTCATTGTCTTACGGTATACGGAAGATGAACAGAGACGAAGCGAAAACATATACAAAAGACCCTATAGAAAGCTGAGAGCGCAGACGCGGTTCTCGGAAACGCCGTTTTGATGTGTGTGGAAGGCGTCGTACGTTTTGATGCGATTCAAGAGAGTTGATGACGTAGCATACCAATTATGTAGTGACAAGTGTCTCCCTGAAGTCGCTTTCACAATGCTTAGGTGTGACAAAAGTGTGATTTCCCATTCCAATGTAATCAGATCCCTATGTGTACAGTAGATCTTGATATAGGTCTGGGCATTTTGGTTTTGGTTCGATTTAGTCTTTTTTTTTTTTGCTAAAAATATATTTATTTTTTTTGGATGTTTATAAAATTTGGTTAGGTTATTTAAGTTCATCGGTTCGGATTAAAACATTAGGAACCGGTTAATACTCGAAAAAATTTCGAGTCTAATTCGATTCTAATATATTTTTAATTTTAAGGATATTTTTGTTTACTTTGGATAATTTTTTAGATAATTCAGTTTTTTTTAATTTGTTTTTTTGATAAAATATCGAATAATTTTAAACATATATGAAAATTTTAAAATTTTAGATATGTTAGCTTATACGCATAATATTTTTATAACTGTTTTGTTTAGGTTTTATATTATAAGTTATAGCATGTTCTATACCGATTTCACAAAAGATCTATTATTTACAACTTTAAAAATTCTAAACTATTTTCAAATTTTCAATTTGTGAGTTTAAATCCTCCATTTTCAAAATTTATCAAATAATCGGTAAAATAATATACAGATTTGAATCAAAGATGAGTTCAGTTTCATCTTTTGTATTGAACAAGTAATTTTGCAACTATATATCGTAATGTTTACAAAATAATATAATCATCTTCATATTTTTCCAGTCCAAAAGTTAATTTCAAAATTTGTTTGATAAAATATGTTATTTTCCAATGGATTAATGATTTGGAGGGATTAAATTGGAGAATAAAACAGCTTGAAATTATGAATTATAGATTTGGAGAAAACTATAGAAATTTCGAAAATTATAAATGTGATGCCATTGTGCATCAAACTAAAAAATAAGGAATGTGAGACACCATTGGGTAAAATATCACATGGAATTCCTCTATATGATAGGTTTGGGATTTGTTAACTCTCTCATATAGCTTACCAAACATAATGCTTATCCTTTGTTGGGCCACAACATTTCTAGCCTAAAAAAGCTTTAGTAATTGACGGATCAACTTCAAACATTTGGCCACCTAGCTGACGGATCAACTTCAAATTCCATTATATGATTCCATGATTCAATTCTAACAATCCATCCCCAAAATTAAAATACAAAGTTCGCAAATCAAATGTATTCCGGTAGTGCTGGATCGATCAGACCATAAAAACTCTGTTCGATTGCAACTCCAGTGTACTAAAAGCCGATAAAATACTAAGCTGAGGGAACAAACATAGAAGCAAGAAAAAAAAAATTACTCGCGAGAGAGAGAGAGAGAGAGATGATGGCACTTCCTCCTCATTCCCCATCATCGTCACCATCTCTTCAACGTCTCTCCACCTTCAAAAACCCACCTCCTTCCGGACCCTCACCACCGTCTTCTTCATCTTCACCGCTAGACTCCTTCGCCAACGACCCAATCCTCGCCCCATTCCTCTCCCCATCCTTCTCCTCCTCCTCCTTCTCCTCCGCCGCACTCGCCTCCGGCTCCCCCGCCTCCACCGCCGAGCGTCTCCACCAAGCCATCCGCCTCCTCGACTCCCAGCTCCGCAGCGACGTCGTCTCCCGCCACCCCGAGCTCCTCTCCCAGCTCTCCTCCCTCTCCCACGCCGAGATCTCCCTCTCCTCCCTCCGCTCCTCCGTCTCCTCCCTCCAATCCTCCATCCGCCGCATCCGATCCGATCTCTCCGACCCCGTGCGATCAATCAGATCCAAATCTACTCAGCTCTCGAACCTCCACTCCGCCACCGAGCTCCTCTCTCACTCCGTCCGCGCCCTCCGCCTCTCCAAGAAGCTCCGCGATCTAACGGACGGATCCGATCCGGAGAAGATCGATCTCACGAAAGCCGCGCAGCTCCATTTCGAGATCTTGACGATGTGTAGAGAGTACGATCTCTTCGGGATCGACGTCATCGACGAGGAGATTAAGTTTGTTAACGAGATCGGGGAGAAGCTGAGATCTGAAGCCATGAAGGTGTTGGAGAGAGGCGTGGAAGGGCTGAATCAAGCCGAGGTTGGGACTGGGTTGCAGGTTTTCTATAACCTTGGGGAGCTTAAGCTTACGGTTGATCAATTGGTGAACAAGTACAAAGGCATGGCTGTGAAGAGTGTAGGCGTTGCGATGGACATGAAAGCGATTTCTTCTGGGCCTGGTGGCGGTGGTTATGGGCCGGGAGGGATTAGGTCTAGCGGAGCGCCGCACATTGGTGGTGGAGGTAAGGTTAGGGAGGCGCTGTGGCAGAGGATGGGGAGTTGTATGGATCAGTTGTATGCGCTTGTAAAGGCTGTGTGGCATTTGCAGCGTGTGCTGTCGAAGAAGAGAGATCCTTTTACGCATGTTCTTCTTCTTGATGAAGTCATCAAGGTATAAGTAACTTCTTGAATTTCACTGGAAACTTAGGCTCCATCGTTAGTTTAAGCTGCATTAGGTAATTGACAGAAGATTCTTGTCACATTTAGCGAGCATGATTTGATGTTTGATCAGTGTTAGTAGATGATTGATGATTCTTCCATGTTTTTGTATAGAAGTGAAGCCTTTGGTATGTATTTTTGTGATGTCAGGGTTAAGATTCAAGGTATAAGGAACTTCTTGAGTTTACTCGTTAGTTTAATCTGCATTTAGGTAATTAACAGAAAGAGAGTGTTCTTGGATGTGGATGAGAAGATTCTTGACACATTTAGTGAGCATGGTTGATGTTTGATCAATATTAGTAGATGTTTCTTCCATGTTTTTGCATAAAAGTGAAGCCTTTGGTATGTGTTTTTGTGATGTCAGGGTTAGATTCAAGGTATAAGGAACTTCTTGAACTTAGGCTCTCAGAGTTTACTCGTTTGTTTAAGATGCATTAGGTAACTGAGAGAAAGAGATATAGTGTTATTGGATGTGGATGAGATGATTCTTGTCACCTTGAGAGAGCATGATTGATGCTTGATCAACTTTAGTTTATGATTCTTCCATGTTTTGCATTAAAATGAAGCCTTTGGTATGTGTTTTCGTGATTCAGGGGGGATATTGGTTAAATTAGATTCCAGCCTTTATTTTGAGGTTTTATTACTGATATGAAGTGTTTATATGCGACAGGAAGGTGATTCTATGTTAACAGACAGAGTCTGGGATGCACTTGTGAAGGCGTTTACTAGCCAAATGAAGTCTGCATTCACAGCTTCGAGTTTCGTGAAAGAAATATTCACCATGGGATATCCAAAGCTAGTGTCTATGATAGAAAACCTCCTTGAAAGGATAGCTCGCGACACCGATGTGAAAGGAGTGTTACCTGCGGTTAACTCAGAGAGGAAAGAACAAATGGTTTCATGCATTGCGATATTCCAGACTGCTTTCTTATCACTATGCTTTGGAAGGTTGTCAGATCTTGTGAACTCTATATTCCCTATGTCGAGCCGTGGGAGTTTGCCTTCCAAAGAACAGATCTCACAGGTGTTATCACACATTCAAGATGAGATCGAAGCTGTTCATCCTGATGGTCGTTTGACTCTTCTGGTTTTGCGTGAGATAGGTAAGGCCCTTAGTAACCTTGCTCAACGAGCTGAGTGCCAGGTATGCTAAGCTTCTTTTCTCTCCTCTAATACTTCAAATGTACATGTGTTAACACAGCTACGTGTATATGGCAGATCTCTACAGGCCCTGAGACGCGTCAGATAACAGGTCCAGCAACTTCAACACAGATCAGGAACTTCACATTATGCCAGCATCTGCAAGGAATCCACACGCACATCTCATCCATGGTAGCTGACCTTCCCAGTATCGCCGCTGATGTACTGTCTCCTCATCTGGGTGCGATATACGCTGCGGCATGCGAGCCGGTGACACCTTTGTTTAAAGCGATGCGAGACCAGCTCGAGTCATGCATTCTTCAGATCCACGATCAAAACTTTGGTGTTGATGATGCTGCCTTGGACAACAACACTTCCCCATACATGGAGGAGTTGCAGAGATCGATTCTCCACTTCCGCAGAGAGTTCCTATCTAGACTGTTGCCTTCCGCAGCGAGCGCGAACACCCCAGGGACAGAATCGATCTGCACTAGACTCGCTAGACAGATGGCTTCGAGGGTTTTGATCTTCTACATCAGGCATGCTTCCCTGGTGCGACCACTATCAGAATGGGGAAAACTCAGGATGGCTAGAGACATGGCAGAGCTGGAACTCGCGGTGGGACAGAATCTGTTCCCTGTGGAGCAACTCGGTGCACCGTACAGAGCTCTCAGAGCATTTAGGCCGTTGATATTCCTGGAAACATCTGAAATGGGATCATCTCCTCTCATCCAGGATCTACCACCTAGCATCGTCCTGCATCATCTCTACACGAGAGGCCCAGACGACTTAGAGTCACCTATGCAGAAGAACAGACTGAGTCCTAAGCAGTACTCGCTGTGGCTTGATAACCAAAAAGAGGATCAGATCTGGAAGGGGGTTAAAGCGACTTTGGATGATTATGCAGGGAAGATCAGGTCGAGAGGGGACAAAGAGTTTAGTCCAGTTTATCCTCTAATGCTTCAGATTGGTTCTTCTTTGACAGAAGGAAACGTATAAGCTCTCCCTCAGGTTGAATCAATAACATGTTTTGGGTGTCTCAAGTAGTTTTCTTTCAGTTATTGTGACAATACCTATCTTTCACATACATGTCATGTAAATCCAGATTCAGACATCATGACATGGCTGGTGCCTTCTATATAGAGTTTTGTGCTTCGTTTAAAGAAACTCCTGCTTCTGTGTTTATATGTTTAGATCATATTCAAGAGTTTACGCTGCAAGGAAGGGAGATTCATAGATGATATTCACACCAAAGAGTACAACAGAGTCATATATACAACAAAGTCTGCAAGACTGTAACTATTCAGAATCTCTCGTAAGGAGGTTCTTCTTCTACTACTACTATCTCTCTCGGTTACAAAGGTGAACGATGGAACATTAATTCCCAACGGGAATAGATCTCTCTCCTAAGCCGAGAGGTGAACGTGAACGTTGACGCCTCTTGGTTTCCGCGAGGACCCTTCTCATCTCCGGTTGCTGCAGCGATGGCTGACTTATCTTTTCGAATTCTTTCTTTATCTTCACCACTTGGCTATGTTTCGGACCATCTTCGTTTCCATTATTTGGCTTGTTCTTCATTTCCATCACACAAAACCAGGAGACAAACAAAGAAAACCCGAGTTGTGTCTGAAAGTAGAGAAGATAAATCAGGCTTGGTGAGCAACGACAACTTGGTTTGGGAAGATTATAATAATACAGAGCGACGACTACTACTACTATTTCTTGATCTTATCTCCCTATGTTTATAGACAAACGCGAAGAATGAGACAAGGACGGCGTTCTCGGTGAGATGTGGTTACGTGTTAGATTGTGACGATTCTCCTCAACACATTTCTTCGAAATTGACCATTCCTTGGATATTTGAAACTCGAGAAAGAGTCGGTTCTTTGAACGTTGAGAGACTTATTAAAAGGCTGCCCATGTTGACTCAAGTCGTTGGTCAATTAGAAGATTCTGGTGGATATCCGTTTGAGACCATTATTGATAATTGTTATGCAAACGCATTAGACTCGTGTTCCTTTTTGGGATTAAGTATAAGATGATTACACGTTTTGTTCTTTCCTATTTTTTTTTCCAGCTCCACATTTGTCTATACCATTCTTTTGTGGAGCTTTCCTTAATCCAGTAATTCAAATGAGAGTTTTAATACTTTTACATCAATAATATATGAGTTTTGAATATTAAAAGCAACTTAACTTGTTAATAATCAGTTATGACTTATAAGAGTATGGCAAACCCTCAACTTGGAACTTCAACCACAAAATGATCAGCTAAGAATCAAAGATGCTTTTGAATTTAAGGCGAGGTTACGAATAATAATGAGTTTATCTATAAAAATATGAACACAAAGCGTTGTACTTCCACCTTAATTAGTTTTAAGTCTTATAATCTAATGTAAAAGCTCAATAAATAGAAACTATAGCATGTTTAATTTCAGTTTGGTTATTATTATTTTATTTGTATTCAGCCAATGTAGAATTCGATTTCACACTTGAATGGACATATCAATTAAAAATATGAACCGAATCAGAATTCTGAAAATGTGTCTACTCAACTTTCGGTGTGGTGGTGGTGGAAAAGAGAATAAGATTCAGATAAATATCATCATTATATGAGTAATTGAGAGAGGGAATCATATCAAACATTACACTACACGTCTTGTATCTTGTATATATATGGAGACACAGAAATATTTTAATCACGTCCTCACATCAAAGAAAACTAAGCCAAGTATATTTATAAATAAATAAATAATGCTTGACAAACTTATCGGAGAGTACGGGCATGGATACGGCAATGGGTACGGCCACAAGGATCACAGAAGCAGCGGCTACGGCTTTGAGGAGCACAAGAAGTACGAGTCTCATATGGAGTCAGAAGGAGGCTACTTTGACCGTCAAGCCCGCTACGACCACCGCGTGAGGCTTCCAGCCAACCACGCCCGTCCACCCATGGCTCACATGCCACCCTGTGATGAAGAAGACTCCGACTCAGATGTAGAGGAGTTCTATAAGAGTAGCCGAAGCCACCACACTACAGTGTTACCGCACCACGGCAAAATCCACCACCAACAACCACCTCATATGAACTTCATGCCCCCACCTCCGATGTCTCGACCTCACCACAGTGTAAGCTATCTTTTAAGGTGTCACAACTTAATTAATCATGTTCTGTTCTAGATGTTATTCCAAAGTGACTTTAACCATATTTTTCAATAATAAGCATACTTGATACTACACACCACTAGGTTACATGTGTTGAGGTGTTTAAAATATTTGGAAGTCCTGAAACTGTATGCTGAAAATTAAATGGATTCTGATTTTACATATTTTGGAATTTGCTATGATATGGTAAGTCATATGCAAACGCACCAACTGTCCATCCAATTAAATATTTTTATGATTTCTGTATGGTTTTCTCACCGTTTGTAATTTTTTTAACGATGATTGGCAGGGAAAGATGGGTAATGGATGGCAGGGGAGGCATGAAGATGCATACCTCGGTGGGCATGGGATGCAGCACCACGGTGAGCACGGGATGCAGCACCACGGTGAGCACGGGATGAAGCACCAGGACAGGCTTATGGCTCCTCAGGTGTTACCACATCATGTCTACATGAACCCAAACAGCGGAGGCGGCCACCACAAGGCCGGGTGGGGGAGTAAGGGCCTCTAACTGCAACCAACTACTCTACCGGTTCAAATAAAAAGTAATGATTATGTATAATACCAGTTAACGAAACTATAATTAAGAATTAAGATGTGTGTGTGAGGAACATGTTTCAGTATCCTACTAAACCTAAACATAGGCCTTTTAGCAAAAAATAAAGGAAGTGTTCTTGTTTGAGAAACTTATGATTACTAAAAGGTGTGTTGTTGTTGCTGCTTATGTTAAATAAAAATGATGCAAGTATTATGAATTTACTGTTCCATGCACGTGGAAAAATTGATTGCACAAAGTCACAAATATTAGTTTTTTAAGAAATAATGGTCATATGGTGTAACTTAAAGGTAGCATATACATATGGCATTAGCTCAATTTTAGCCCCAAAAGAAAAACCTGAGGATCGTCAATCAGTTGCAAGTGATATAAAGGTGTTTGCCATAATATTCTTTCTTTAGAAATTGAAAACCTTAAACACAAGAACTGGATAAATTTATTCTGAGATCATCTTATGTCCACTGGATGCTCACAATCCAAACTATAAAACTTCATCAATTGCTTCGCTTGGATTCACCGTGAAATTATGAGTGCAGTTGGAGTATCAACATAATAAACTAAAACAATGTTATGTTTTTGGGGATTTGAATCAGTTGACGCATTATGTTTTTATTCATATGTATCATATAGTTGTGTTGATTGTATGAGTCAGTTAGCGTAAAAATATAAGTATATTTCCAAGAAAATATAACAAAACATAATTAGTACCAACTATTCAACTTAGAGGCGTGACTAACTTCTTCACAGAAAATTATTTTTCTTATAGGTAGCTGATAAGTGATAAATGTTCATTCTGGATTTAAGTTTGGTGTACGATTGTAAGCGGTAAAATTAAATTAAAATTTAGAGAATTACTTTTGAATTTTGTTTTCAGTTTGGATTCGGGGTTTAATGAAATAAATCTTAATTTTCACAGAAATTTTGTATAGGATCATTTTTTTTCCTCAATTCGATTTGGTTTTAGTTTTCAGTTTTCTAAAATACAGTAAAGTGAATTCATGTTGTATTAAAACATAGTTTGGTTTTTGGATTGCTTATTTAGATTCGGATACGATCGCTTGAGGCTAACGGACATTGATAACATATATTGGGTCTCACAAGATAATGTAGAGTATAACACTCGTGATAAAACATATGTAAATAAAAAATACAAACTTATGTATATCTCGACAAGGAATACCCAAGTTGACTTAGGTCTTAATGAAAAGGATGGATCAAAGACCCACCCAAAAGCTTACGTGGTCTGTGTTAAGAGACTCTTCAATATTTGCAAGCATTAGATGCAATTTCCATCAACATGCATGATTGAAGAGACCATTCCACAAAGAAAATAAGCCTTAATCTGAACATAGTTAGACACATGTATTTTTCCAATGTTCGTTACTAAGTTGCGGTCAAAACACGCCACTTTGATCAGTTGTTTCAGGCATCTAGTGCCTCGAATAACCAACAGTTACTTTCGTGTACTATTTTTCTGAGCACGAGCATATATTCTCGTTCCTAATAATAACAACTATCCTTTCATTCCATTGGCCAACCTCGTCAATTTTTCCATGTTAACTTGTTTGTATTCCTTCTTGTTGACGCTGATCACGTGTACGGTGTACCAATCTTTTGTTACTGTTAAATATTGAACCATAAAGTTATACAAAAATAGATAAGTGCGTAATCTATAAAATTAAAGGTCCAAGAATTTTGGCCAAACCTGGAATAATCTATTTAATTGTTCCAAACGGGAGATAACGGGAAAAGTAAAAAAAGGTATCGGATTCAGCCTTATCATTAGACTTCAATCCTATAACATGTCATATATATAGTACCTCTGATGATTTCAAATGTATATGTAACAGCAAGTACAGAGCAAACAAGACCTTTTATTAGAAAAATGGTATTTAGTACTTTCCTTGAACATAACAGTCATCATCACCATCGCTATCACCATCACCTTCACTGGGTCTCTATGGCTGAGACGCCGAGCCAAGTTATTGAATGCGAAGACTTGAGTAACGTGATGAAGGTTCCATCTCATCATAAAAGGAAGGTGAAGAGTGAGAGGGTGGCAAAGTATGAGGACATTGACAAAGAAGCAGAGAATTTCATCAAACTAGAGCACATGAAATTCAGCAAGTGGACATGATCACCACCATCTAGTTTCATCCTGGAAAATTTACTTCTAGGATATATATATTGTAATATCTGATTGTCTCCTATGTATTATGTAATTATGTAACCTGCTTTTATTATTAGCAGTGTAACAAAACCGGTGTACTAGATAACGACTATCATGTGAAATTTTAAATAGAATTACTACTTTTTTTGAGTACCCTATTAAGCTCAATTTCCGGAAACATTGGACTATGAGATTCAATTTATCGACCATTAAAACCATACTAACTGAAATAAAATAGCTAGTCCACTTCCACCACAAAGGCAGAGCAGTTCAAAGAACTTTATTAATTAGTGAAAAATAAACATCCAAGTCTCCTCCACAAAGTATGATCCATAACTAAAGGATGGATCTACAAAGAGGACTTGTGGTGTGATTAATCCCGTACCATATATCCAGACAAGCTTGTGTGAAAGAAATGCTTGCAGGACACAAACTCACTCACCTCATCCTTGTTGAAGTTATACACATCCCTAATATAGCTTCCTAGAATCTGGTTCTGTCAACGTTTCTTCTTAGGTCCGATCAACGTTTATAATCCCACCACTGGACAAATTGTGAAATTGCCTGAAGTTAGAACCAACGGAAGAAAAATGTACGCACGTCTTGGGTACGATCCAGTGGACGATCAATACAAGGTGTTGTGTGTGGTGATGGCCCGCTCTAAAGCGAAATATTGGCAACCGGAGCATTTGGTTTGCACTGTGAGTTCATCTCAGAAACAAGAGTGGAGAAAGATCGAGAACACAACCGGAGGCAACTATCACTCTGTATACACGGAGAGACATGCATTGATGGTGCGCTATACTACGGAGCTGGAAAGTCAAGAATAGTTAAGTTCAACGTTAGATCAGAGAAGATTGAGTTTATTAAAACACGAGAAATTCTTAGGTTCACCCCCTAGGGTGAACTTAGGGGTGAACCTCTAGGTTCACCAACCAATAGTGTTTGAGTATTTGATATTTGATATCTTTTAAAAAAGGAAACAAAATTGAATTTCCAAATAAGATTATATTTTTAAAATAAAACAATAAAAATACATAAAAATAGTTACAAAAAATAAATAAATAAATATTGTTATAGCAAAATACTAAATCCTATACTCTAAATCTTAAACTCTAAACCCTAAATTATAAACCTTAAATCTGGGATAAACCGTTGGAAAATTTTAAACCCTAAATCATACATTAAAAACTAAATCTTAATAACACTAAACTCTAAACCCTAATCACTAAACCCTAAACCCTTGGATAAACCCTGAACCCTTGGATAAACCCTGAACCCTTGGATAAATCATAAACTCTAAATCAAAAATATTTAAAATTAAACCCTAGAGTTTGTGATTTATCCAAGGGTTCATAGTTTACCCAAAGGTTTAGGGTTTAGTGATTAGGATTTAGGGTTTAGTGTTATTAAAATTTAGTTTTTAACGTATGATTTAGGGTTTAAGATTTTTCAATGTTTAGAGTTTATCCAAAGTTTAAGGTTTAACGTTTAGGGTTTAGGGTTTAGGATTTAGGATATAGGATTTAGTATTTTGCTGAAGGTTTAACAATATTTATTTATTTATTTTTTGTAACTATTTTTATTATTTTATTTTAAAAATATAATCTAATTTGGATATTCAATTTTGTTTCCTTTTTTAAAAGATATCAAATATCAAATACTCAAACACTATTGGTTGGTGAACCTAGAGGTTCACTCTAGTGGGTGAACCTAAGAATTTCTCTTAAAACACCCCAAGTCCAAGAGTCCCAGATCTCGACAACATACCACCATTCCACTCCTATAAATTACAAGGGAAAATTGGACGGTGTAGATTATCATTGCAAAGAAAATTCGATGACATTGTGGGTTCTTGAGGATGCGGAGAAACAGGAATGGTCGAGCATGACGTGTGACTTACCTTCTACGTGGGAAGATTTACTTGGGTTTTACGTAAGGTCCAAAGGAGTGAGTCATACAGGCGAGCTTATGGTGTTCTATCCAGGGGTAAAGCCACCTAAACCATTTTATGTTTGCTATTATGATTTTAACAAAATGAGTATAAGAAAAGTAGAGATCCAAGGAATGGTGGATGGTGATTTCAGACGTATCCATGGGATCGGTGAGCAAACTCATATGAGTATACTATATTTTACAAGTCACATTGAGAATATTAGGTTCTTGTAATGTTTTTTTTTTTGTAATAACTAGTCACGGTTTTATTAGCTTCTTCCATTCAATTTGATCATGAGTTGATTATCAGCGTTTGTTAGAAACTAATTATTATTATATTATTATTATTATTATTATTGTTTTTGAAGATTATGTTGCTTTTTTGCCATAGAGTGTTAATAAACAGACAAACGACGAGTACGAGAAAGTATCACTAAGTTCAAGAAAATTCAATCGTTACCAACAAACTAACAAAAGGTCCAGAATCATTAGCATTCAAGAAGAGACAAACAAAGAACTGACACTTGATGTTTACAGCTCAGATCAATAGGTGTGTCTACGTATACAAGACGCTAAAGATCATCAGCACACCATTCACAATCAGCTGCAATGGAAGATTCCAAGGAGTGTCGAAGCTGTGGCTCTATCCGCAGCAAAGATTACGTCGATACGTTCCTAACAAGGTCAAAGACTTGTCAGTGGCTCTTTTTAACGTTCAAACACTTTGATTTTCCTTAAGAGTTTCGTCTTCTCCGCTCCTGAACACCAAAACGTGGAAGATGACAAACCCTCCACCACAGTCATCGGCAGACACGACATAACGATCTCGGATCTTGTTTAATTACTACATCAGTTCTCGTCCTGTAAACAGTCTAGTTTGCTGCACACATTGTTCATCGATCGCTGTTTGTAATCCCACCACTAGACATTTCGTAATTACAAGATCTTACACCTAACGGAAAAGACATATACGCATGTTTTGCGTACGATTTGGTCGAAGATCAATACAAAGTCTTGTGTGGTGATGTTTGACGGGTTCCACAGCCTTACCACTGCATGAAAGACGAAATGGTTGGTGCTATATACTATGGGACTTGGTCATACAAGGATAGCTAGATTCGATGTTAGGTACGAGAATATTAAGTTTATTCAAGGATCCGGAAACTATAACGCACTCTCATGTATTATACATGAACTACATATGAATGATTATTTCAATTTTATTTTCATTACTAGAAATCCTCATAAAACTATATATCGTAAACCTTTTTTGATATAAAAGGCTGGATGAATTATCGTTGTAGTTATATAAATATGATAAATGAATTTACAAATAAAAATACAAGAAAATTTCTATTTCAAAAATAATTATTTAATATTTTACTTTTTAATATAGTTTGATATTAGCGTCTTTTCAAGTTAACAATTTTTATAGGATTGAGGCCAAAACATTTTATCCTTGCAACTTTTTTTTTTTTTTTTTTGGTAAAATGTTAAATATTATACCAAGTTTTCAAGTTTGTGACAGAAATTACAAAGACAACTAGTAGCGGATTACGAAAATTAAACTAAACATCAAAACCTAATACGGACAATTCAAACTTTGATTACAAACAAGATTTGAACAAAAATCTACACCTAACTAAACATCTTTAGCTTCGCTCGACCACCTCTAAACCGGCGCAATCCGCTAAAAGTTCAGTTATCCTTAGACTATCAATCCCCGTTCTCAACCGTTGATAGAAAGCATTCGAGGGTAGCGTTCACCAAGTTTCCTTGGTTGCCGGTTCATCTTATGCCATCAACAGAGTAGCTGGATCTTGATGATCTCCTCACGCTCGCAATCTCAGCTGAATTAAGCGCATAGTTGAGTGAATAGACCCGAGAGTTCATAGCTGAACCAACCGGACTGGACGCCAAGGCGTGAGCACTCAACACCTAACAAGACCGGTTGAACTGTAGCTGCCTTGTCTCGTCGAAGCGGTACCTGCAGTAAGAAGAAAGAAGGCATCCTACCGAAGCTTGCAAGGACAGACTCCGATACTGGGAAGGACAACACTCCAAGTGCATCGCCACGGACAGAGAGGAAGACTCCGAAAACTCACGAAGCACCACTAATGTCCACGCACTCCACCTCTTAGAACAAGAGGGAGGTTCTTCACTCAAAACCGTAGCCAACGGTGCGACGTTGGCCACACTAACCATGAAGAACAATACCCAAGAACTCTTCACCTAGAAGAGAAACCACCAGACAAGGCCATGAACTGAAAGGCGAAGACCGGAGCAAAGTACCAAGAAGTGACGCCAAAGCGCAGACAACTCCACGCGCCACCAAGCTTGCTACTTTACACGCACCGTCGGATACTTCAAACGACACCGCCGGAGGAAGCGAGACCGACGCACGCCTTGAAGGTAAACTACCGTCGAAGTCCGAACTGAGCGGAGTAGAAGGACTCCTCCTGCACCAAGACGCCAAGGCGGAGGAGACAGAGCCGCCACCACCGCACCACACAGACAAAGATCCGAACAGATCTGTGTCAGGAGAGCCGATTCAGTGAAGCACGCGCCAGCAAGCTCCGGCTAGATCCAGATCGAACAAAGGGGAAAAACGTCAATCTGAATCAAACCACCGTAAAAGCCGACCTCGCCACATCCTGACCACCTTAGCCTCACCGCAACTCCGGAGGAAGCCGACCACCTGACAGAGTCATCACCAGCGTCCCGGATCTGAAGATCTGAAGGTGGATCGACTCTTAGAGTCTTAGCATATCGGACAGAGAGGTTTGAGGAGCTTAAGAGGCAAGAAAAAAAAAACAAGATAAAAGGGAGAGAAGGCCACCGGCAACGGCTCCGACGCCGCTACCGGAGGAAAACAGAGTTGTGGTGAGTTTTGCTTTAGAGAGTCGCGGTCGAGAGAGAAAAAGAGACCTCCCTAACAAAATATCTCCATCCTTGCAACTTGATAAATACTAGGACCAAATCTGTGTCTTGATACACTATCCATTGTCGAAAGCATGTGCCGGAGCTAGTGCTTGGAAGATAGACACTGACGGGACCATATAGGACCATGGGATGTGAGTGCATGAGGCATTAGTGGGACGACGGGTGGGAAGACTAGATAGTCGGAGGAAGTTTTTTTTTTTTTTTGAAAAATGATCCCATTTTTAAAGTGATAAGTTTGCCGAATAATATTAGTGTGTGTGACTTATGTTGGTTGTGTTATGTTGTTTGATAATAGTCCACAAGTCTCTAGGTAATTCTGTTATCACCATAAAATATAAAATTACTCGGTTTCAAGAGTCTTGTTTTTATACCCCAAACACATCTTAACAAAAATTTCTAAACATTGATCACAAAATTGCCAATGTAGAATTTTTATAGATTTTAGTAATTTATAATCATTTTTAGAATTTAAAATATAAAATACACAAAATCTGATTTTTATTATATGATTAAAATATACATATACAAAAATATAACTTTTAGAATTTAAAATATAACATATTCGAAAATTTAATTTTTATTATATGATTAATGTGAAAATTTAATTTATTTTAAAATATATAATTAAATAAAAATTATAGAAAATAGAGAACATAACAATTTTTATCAAATTTAGTATTTAATTGTGTAATTTTCATTTACAGAAAGAATGAAAATATTTTGATAGATTATTAAATAAATTAAATAATTAATTTAATAAAAATATAACTCGTTATATTTAGATGGATTAATCTATTATCTAAAGTTTGTAAAAATCATTTTATTGATACTGGTGACAAATGACATCTATACTATTATTTTCGAAGTGATTTTTTGCATTCGAGTTCTCACACTAAAAGTCGTTAAAGTCATTATAACCCTTAATAAATGACAAAATTTATTTATTAGATTATTGATTATAAATTAAAATTATAAAATTTAGCCATAAATAAAAACAAATTTTTTATTCAACCAGATAATTCATTAATATTCATCTTTACTACTACTAAAGAGACATTTTAAAAAATAACTTCTTTATTAAGTGACAAAAGACTCTTATATCCTTGTTATATATATATAATAATAATTATTTAAATAAATAATAATAATAAATAAAGAATAATATTAAAATAATAATAATTCTTTATGTTTTCGAATTATACTTTTTCAAATTTGAAAATTTTATAAATTTTTTTTGTCAAATTCTTTTTAAAACGAAAATTATTTAAATTCTTATTTTTATATATTTTTAAAGTATTTATTTATATATTTATTAGAATCCTGAATTTCACATTCTAAAAATCTTACCACACTCTTCAACTCTAAACCCTAAATCTAGATTAATTAACTCTAGAGGTGTAAATATTTTTTACGCTTCATTAAAAGTGAAGGTAAAAGTGATATAAAAATGAAAAGTGGTACTATGAATGGTATTTGTGTCAATTTCTCTATAATAAAAGCTATCCAAAAATTTAAATTTTTTTGAAAATAAAATGACAATTCTAAAAATAATGTATTTTAATGTACTTTAAAAATAAAAATTTAAGATTTAAATTTTTTGGAGAACCAAAACAATAACTTATCATGATCAATTTTTATTAGTAATGCATATATTAATAATTAACTTAAAATAATTTTGCCCACATGTGCGGGCAAAACACCTACAATTCGTTAAAAATGTTCGGGTCTTCGGGTCGGATTTGGGCCGATTACTTTCGGGTGTGGATCCTTCGGGTCCTAGACATTTGGATCCAATATGTACTTGTAAATTTTCGGTTCGGATTCGGATTTGGGTCGGTTCTTTTCAGATCCAGATCGGTTTGGGTCTATAATTATAATACCTATAAAATATACGTAATTTTTTGGATCCGTATCGGATCCGGATCAGGTTCGGATATTTAGAATCTTAAAAAAACATAAAATACTCAATCTCCATCAAATTTAGTCAATATTTATCATATATATCTAAAGTTTTACAAAAAAAAACTTAAATTAAACTATTAATAATTAAAACAAAATATTTTTAAACTCTAAGTTTTACAATTTTAAGCATCTTATTACTTAAAAATGTTATAAAATAATAACAATTATTCTTAACAAAATATATTTCAACTAAATCTTATAATAATATATATAATAAAACACAAAAAATCATAGTTTTGGATATACAATATTTTAAGTCGAGTACAAATAGGTTATTACCAGGTCAGATCTATTTGGATCGGTTTTTTGACTCCGGATCTATTCGGATTGGTTCTTTCAGTTGTGTTTTTGGTTTGATTTCGGATCGGATATTTTTACATCAGGTATAGTTTAGATTTTCGGCTCCATATTAAAATGCCCATGCCTACTCGTTACAGTGTTTTCAATCAACAATATGGGACAAGTTCAGAAATAATTATTTTCCTTCTTGCCTTTTTATTATTAATTTTCCCCCGTTTCATTTCTTTTTTACTCGGGGTCACGTTTTTTCTTTTTTCTTTTTAAATAATTTTCTTCGATTTCATACCTTTTTTGTTTGTATCTCTATTTTTTTAAAAGGATCAAGTCTCGTGATTGAGTTGGATGCTTGAAACTACGTTACTTTTCTTAGGATCCCTTCTTCTTCTTTACCAATATGAAGTCAATACTATCTTCTTTGTTTGCTCTCTCTTTGCTATCACTATCATCAGCCCATGCTCAATGCCATTTCCCAGCAATCTTCAACTTCGGCGACTCTAACTCCGACACCGGCGGTCTCTCCGCCGCTTTTGGCCAGGCTGGTCCTCCTCACGGCTCTTCCTTCTTCGGCTCACCCGCCGGGAGGTACTGCGACGGTCGTCTCGTCATTGACTTCATAGGTAAAACTATTAATCACAGTACTCTTATCAAGCTTGAAACGCCACCGTTTAGCGTTTAACTGATTTTGTCTCTCCCTTTCTTGGCGCAGCGGAGAGTCTTGGATTGCCATATCTAAGCGCGTTCCTAGACTCGGTTGGTTCAAACTTCAGCCACGGCGCTAACTTTGCCACAGCCGGATCTCCCATCAGAGCTCTCAACTCAACTCTTCGTCAAAGTGGTTTCAGTCCATTTTCACTTGATGTTCAGTTCGTACAGTTCTCCAATTTTCACAACAGATCCCAAGCAGTTCGCAGTCGCGGTACGAGCCTTTCACTTGCTTGCTTGCTTGCTTGTATCGTTGAGATAAGAAAGAGATAATATGTGTTTGACTTGATATGTTAGATTAATAATGTAATAACTGAATTAGGAATGTATATTCGGATATCTGCTCGAATTTGGATTAGTTTATTTGGGTTGAGGTATTTTGGAATTAAAAACCTAAGACTAATTTAGATATTCATTTTTATTGGGTCGGATTCGGTTTAATTCTACCTTGGTTCAGATGAGTTTGGATGAATTATTTGGGATTCGGTTTTTATAATAATGGTTACGATTGGTTGAGATGTTTTATAGCTGAACTGCTCAAAATTATCAGAAAAATATTCCAAAATGCCTAAAAATTCTCATTACATACCCGTTTAGATTGGTTATTTTTAACTGCTTTGTGGTAACAAGCTAGTGTTAGAGTAATAAAGTTTTTCTTTTGGACACCGTAGTATACAGTGGAATAATATTTCAAAAACTTTTTAAACGTTTTGAACGGCAAGAAATAGCGTTTTCATATTATCAAAACGTGAAAAAGTGGTATACTAGATCACCAAGTCAAAAATGTAACAGGAGGAGTTCATACGACGATGCTGCCTGAAGCCGACAGTTTCTCTCAGGCGTTGTACACTTTTGACATCGGACAAAACGATCTCACTGCTGGTTACTTCGCCAATAAAACGGTTGAACAAATTGGAACCGTAGATGTTCCTGAGATCATCAGCCAGTTCAAGAATGCTGTCACGGTCAGCCTCTCTGTTTTATACTCTGTTCCAATCAATGCTTTTTGTTTAAAAGTGATTATCATAAATGTGTTTGTTATTTTTGTTGATAGTATATTTACGCACAAGGAGGGAGATACTTCTGGATTCACAGCACAGGACCTATCGGTTGTTTAGCGTATGTGATCGAATGGTTTCCGCTTAAAGCATCAGATTTTGATTCACATGGATGTGTCTCTCCCTTGAACCATTTGGCTCAACAGTTCAATGACGCCTTGAAACAAGCTGTGATCGAGCTTAGAGCTTCCTTGTCCGAAGCCGCCATCACTTACGTGGATGTCTACTCTGCTAAGCATGAGTTGTTTGTTCACGCACAGGGTCACGGGTTCAAGAGATCGTTGGTTGCATGTTGTGGTCATGGAGGGAAGTACAACTACAACAAGAATATTGGATGTGGGAAGAAGGTGACTGTGAAAGGCAAAGAGATTTACATTGGGAAGCCGTGCGATGAGCCTGACAAGGCTGTGATATGGGATGGTGTGCACTTCACGCAGGCTGCTAACAAATTTATATTTGATAAGATTGCTGCCGGGTTGAGGATGGCCTGTCACAGGCAGTGACAAAAGCAATAATAAGAGAAAAGATTTGCTTATTTTAATGAGTTTGTTTCAATGACTTTCTGGACTCATGTGATTTGGCTCCCACTGATATGAGCTTATTGAGAATGCAATAAGATTTGTGGTGAAATAGGTTTCGTCATTATCAACAAAAATTTACATATTCATTCAACTCTACAAAGGATGTTAAACATCATAGAATACAAAAACAACCATTTAATTCCTAGTGACATTTTGATTAAAAGCCAAAAATCTTAATAAATCATTGGATATCTGAACCCGAACAGGTAATATCCGAAAATAACCAAACATATGTATACTTGTCCTTATATTTCTTGTTTACATGTATCATTTTATTTAAAATATTTATATTTGTCTTATACATACTTTAAGAGCATATAATTTACATATAATTACGGAGAAAATGATTTGTCACTCAACTAAAATGCATATCAAGTTTTTTTGTTTCATGTATTGACAAAAGTTACACTCAAAATTTCGAAACAATAGTCAAATTAATATTTATTTATTTTTGAAATGTTATCTCCAAATTTATCAATCATTCAATCTATTAAAAAATAATAAAAATCAGTTAAGTGAAATCTATATTTTTAAACCTAAAAAAATTAAAAAAAAATAGTTTTTTTTATCTTTTAAAATCTCAATATCCGAATCCGATCCGAAATAACCGAATCCGAACTAAAAATACCCGAACCCGACCTAAAGTATAAAAATATCGGAACAGATTCTATACCTCTATACCGAAATACCCGATCTGAATCCGGACGGGTATCCGAACGTCCACTCTACTTAGAAGTGTTTATGGGTTTATTTTATTGCTAAAAATACCGGGCCTCAAATTAAACGAAGCCGAGGCACATCGTAGCCCAGTTGAGAGCCCAGACGGTACGTACCTAGGCAAAAATTAATTGGGTATATATACAGGACCAAAGGCAATAGAGAAGGTATCGAGGAAAAGCCTAATATTCAAATTGCGGGGAAGGATGATGAGCGATCATGGGGGGAGGAAGGTTTGGGGGAAAACCAAACGCAATAGAGAAGATTTGGAGGAAAACCCTAATATTCCAATTGCTGCGAGAGTTGGAAGGATGATGAAGAAGGTTTCGATAACATCAGAAGAAGAAGAGGCAGTAGGGCCGCAGCAACAGTTTCTGACGATGAACGGCAAGGTCTACTCTCTGAGGTACCAAGACGAGTTTGTTGATGCATCGGTAAAGGAGGTAGATTTGCTCAATGAGTTGGAGGTTTCAAAGCTATATCACTGCGATGGGTTGGTGTTATGCGTGGCTAAGGACAACTCGGAGCTTGTGTTGTGGAACCCTTACCTGTGTCAAACAAGGTGGATCGGACCGAGAGAAAGTTTCCACCTATCAGACAGGCACGCGGTCGGATACGACGAGGGGCGCAACCACAAAATCCTGAGGTTTTGGGATAATTTCATTAGAAACATGAAGAGAATCGAGGTGGTGTACGAAATCTATGAAATTAGGTCTAATTCATGGAGGGTCCTTGAGGAGGTTAATCACGAGGGGTTGATAGATACACATCAGCGTGGCGTGTCTGTCAAGGGAAACACCTACTTTGTTGCTAATCATTATGGCCTGGCTCACAAAGTTTCCTTAATCTGTTTTGATTTTACCAAAGAGAGGTTTGGACCGCGCCTGCCTCTTCCTTTTGACTCGTTCGATGGTTTCAATGGTGACCTTGTAACCCTCTCAAGCTTCTTTAGAGGTGGTGGTGATGATGAGCAGCTTGCGGTCCTGTTTGGTGGTTATGAATCTGGCTTTTTTGAGTTTTGGGTTACCCTTACTGTCCACCCCAACCGTGCCTCCTGGAGCAAATTTTTGCGAATGGAACCGGGCCCCTTCTCTGGCTACGGTTTTAAGCTCTACTCCTCATTTTCTGGTGGGAGCTTCTTTGTCGATGAGGAAAACAAATTTGCTGTCTTGTTTGAACTATACGGATCCAGGACTGTTCACGCCGCTTTTGTGTTTGGACAAGACGGCTTCTTCAAATCCTCCTTCAACCTCGGACAAGCTCTCATACTCGAACACCACCACCATAAAGCTGCTCGTCCCCCACTTGTTTGCTCTTATCGCCCAAGCTTTGTGCAAGTCAAGGAAAATGAAAGACTTGTCTCTTCTTCAGATCAGCAAACCCATGTGTAAGCTTTTATTATAAGATTCAGTTTGAGAATTGCCATTATTACACAACTAGTACCTGTTCTTACAGAAAACAGAATGTTTGATTTTCACAATTTTACAGGTTAAATTGAGGAAGTTAGTCTGAGCTGTGGAGGGAGGTCTTTGCTTTTTTTTGTTTTATCTATGTAATCTCTTTTTATCTTTTGTCTCGAGACTGTTTTATCGACCTCTTCCTTGTCAGACTTGTTTCTAAGACCTATTATTTTATGCTTATGTTTTTGACATTACCCCTATGTTTTCATTGTCTATGCTTGTGTTTAACCGCTTTTGTTTTCATTGTCATATCCTATAATCCTGCAGCGTGCTGACCAATCATATTTAGAAATTTAATTGGGTGTGTATCCATTCTCCAACATTTATGTGAATTTTAAAATGATAACATAACTTTTGTTCGAGTCCTTTTATTACTACCCACGCTCCTTTTTACTCCACGACTCGAAGCAAATCGTCTCTTGAACCACCTAAATTCTACCACTATAAAAACAAGATTACAAAACTATCTCTAAACCACCAAGAAAAACAAGCTAGAGTGAGACTCAAGTGAAGCTTGGAGCAGTTGATGCCTTAAGATTGTCATGACCAACCGCCATAACACCTATTGGTGTAAATCCCACTCAGTTGGTTCCAACTGGCCAGAGACTAAGGCTTTGCAATCTTATAAAAGTCGGGTCAAGGCAGTGATACTGTCCACAACCAGCCGGGGACCTATAGATCAGAAGAAGGAGCCAAGCTACCGGATGTTGCTATAAAACAGTACTGCAAATGCCAAGCTCCAAAGCGAGTTCACCACCAAGCCTTTGAAACTCTCCCGTAGACCACACGGGAAAGCCCAAGACTCGCCACACTCCGCCTACGAGAACCGTAGGAACAGCTTCTTCTACAGGCCGTCTTCGCGTCGACGAACGTCGAGGCTTCGTTTGGTCAGAGTGAAGCACCACCCTTATCTCCTCCTTCTGAACCATAGACCAGAAGCGTTTTGAGTGACTGAACATGGTGACGATTGACTGAACACCATCCATGGTTTACTTATCACCTCTATAAGTAAAAGGAGGCTCCAGACATTTTTCATAGTCCTCAATAATTCTTCTGGAAAATCCCTAAACGACTATATTATTTATTAAACACACAAAAAAACCATGTCATAGTTTTGTTATTTCATAGTCTGTTATTTTTCGATTCAATAGTTTGCGCGAGAGGATTTCATCAATGATCCATATTAAGTAGTTTTTTTCTCTTTTTCAACTTATGCAATCCTTTATCTTTGTTGCTATGGTTTCTTTGACCAACGACTAAAAGTTTTGTTGTTGCCAACGACTAAACCTCTTCTCACATAGTAAGACTTGGATCTGGAAGAGAATCCGGGTTTTAATCTTAGGATTATCTTATCACCATTTATGTTAATAATCTTACTAACTAAAAGTGGGTTATCCTAAAAACTATAAATTGCAAAATACAGAAACACAAACTTTCAATTTATGTTCCAGAAGACTTTACAAAAACATTCTAAAGAAACGCACCAGCAACATTTCATATCGTAAAATCATAACCCAAAGGAAGCAGCGAGATGGAGTAATCACGATCAACCTTAGATGAAGATTCCACGTAACTTCTCCCATTAACATAATCAAACAAAAGATTATGGGGATGAGGTTCTGATCTGTCTCCTTCCCGGTGCTCCACGTCAGCATCACCGACAAGAGCCATGGTCCGTTTCTGCATACTCATCAATACGTTATGCCACGTGTTAACCCTTGACTGGACCTTCCCGTGAACCCCAACGTTCATCTCCGACAAGTCCTCGCCACTCACGCCCATCACTTCCTCCGGTTTAGCACCGTCGAGGATCCAGATAAGACAAGAACAGAACCCTTTCGAGATCTCTGAATCGCTGTCTGCTTTAAACCTCATCCTACCTAACTCGTCCACCTTGATCTCCAACCATACCTGAGTCGTGCACCCCGTGACTCGGTTCGCCGGAACGCGAGCCGAGTCGTCGAGGGGAGCTAGAGCCGTCGCGTAGCTCAAGAGACGTTTGACTCGGTCGATGGGCTCGGTTAAGGACCGGAACTCGGATACGAGGAGGTGGAGCTTGTCGGCCGAGGTTGTTGTTGTTGTTCCCAAGGGAGCTTCGACGAAAGCCGTGGCAAGAGAAACAGGGAAGTCATGTTTTGGATTCGATCTCGAACCGAAGTTAAGATTGATGCTGGGATCGTGCATGCATCTGATCCTTTTAGAGAGCTTGGAAGAAAAGTTAATTCGATGGAAAGCTTTTAAAGTTGGTGTTAAGGTAGAAATAAGAGGAGGAGAAGCAAGGACGTTCAACGACGATGAGTTCATGTTCGGTTACAAAGGTAAGAAGAAGACGAGGGAGAGAGAGATATTTAAGGATGATCAGAGGAAAGCTCCTTGAACTACGCGACGGAGAGAGGATGGCGATTAGAAACTATTCTCTATAACGCGCCAAAACAAGTGTTACAGTACTAGTTTTTAATTTGGTTTCTAAATATTTAATAATACACTATTTTTAAGCTTTGATTATTTTTGTCCAACACTTTGCATCTTTCAAAAACTTATTTTCAGAAGCTATGATGGCGATTAGAAATCTATTTGAGTTTTCTATAAGAACATTTGCGTTTTTCAAAAACTAATTATATAATAGTAAAAATATTAATTAGATATCTGAAACATAGAGGTACTCTAACCCATAAAAGTTCAAAACTCTGTTCTTTTCTATTAAATTTTTTTACCCTATTTTTGTCAGGCATAAAAATTGTTTCACTATTTTGGAAATAGACGTCTATAACTTGTGTTTACATGTGTGTTTTATATCACTTGAGATCATTTTCGTAAATACTATATTTTAATTTTATAAAAGAATATATTTTTATAATATGAAAGTGAAAAATAATTAATCGTCAATTGAAAATTGAAAATTTGTGTTTGGTGATTTTATATATAATCAGCAAAATAATTAGTATTATGGGTTTTGTGTTTATTTTTAAAGTATACATATTTGAGATAAAATGCAGATGTATATAAAATTTTAAAAGTTAACTAATCAAGTAGTATTAGGTCACGGATTTTTTTTAAGAAGTTATGATGTTTATTAGAAGGAAAAAAGTATGATGCTAATTATCAATATGTGATGCTGAAAGCATAAAAAAATTCCAGTTGTAATATTTGTAGCTTATCAAGTGATAGTTTGTGTCATTTAAAGACGATGAAAACTTGAAAAAATTATTTCCTGCATTTTTTTTATTATTAACCCTTTATCTTGCAGTGATTAAAAGAAAAATGATTGACCGACTATATAGAATTACTTTTTTACTTTTACTTAAATTTAGTTTTAATCAAAACTATATTTCCACCCGCACAGCCGTGCAGGTATATATTTTCACATTTATATATATAGATATTTGTTATATATAATAATTATATATTTTTAATGTTACTCACATATTTAAATGTTTGTATAATTATGCCAAATATAATAATTTTATAGTTTTCATGCTGTAAATTAAAATCATCACATATATATGTTTCTTATTATATATTTGTCTTATTGAATTTGCGTTTCATTACTAAACTAAATTTTTTAATGCATGAAACAACATATATGAAAACAATTTTATATTTAATTTATTATAATCATGATCTGTAATTCAAATCGCTAGATTTTTTTAGTAATTTTTTAATGTTTAATTTTATATAATAAATTACTTTATATTAAAAAGTTTAAGATAAGTTAAATTTTTATACATGTATTATATAGTTTACTAATACTAACCCGTTCTACCAACATATTATATTTTTAGCATAAATATTTTATATTTATGAAAATAAAATATGTTAACTTATCAATTTAAAATAATTTTATCATATTTTTTTCAATATAAAATTTTTATTTTAAAATGATAGATATTATTAATCCAGTCCAAATTATTTCCTGCATTTTTTTTATCAGATTAGTAAAATCCAGTCCAAATTATTTCCTGCATTTTTTTTATTATTAACCCTTTATCTTGCAGTGATTAAAAGAAAAATGATTGACCGACTATATAGAATTACTTTTTTACTTTTACTTAAATTTAGTTTTAATCAAAAAGGTACACTAATAATTAAAGAAATTATTAAAATATAATAAACTTATATCCTTTTTAAAATGTGCTTGTGGAAGAGACGGCAATTAGAAAAAGTATTACTGGACAGTAGTGGCTTTAGTGGTCTAATTTATCTCCGTGTTCTTTTCTTTTGTTATTTCCCTATCGTACATTTCACGTTTGTTTTTTTTATTTCACAAAAAGAGTTTAGTTACTTTTTTTTTGAAAAAGAGTTTAGTTACTTACAAAAAAAGAATTGGTTTACTACTTACAAAAAAGGCTTGGCCAGCAGAAATTAGTTTTTCTTTCAACAAAAATAAAATTAAAGGAATAACCTGTGGAATTGAGAAAATTTGTTCTCAGAACCTGATAAACCATCGAGATAGAAAATCACAATGATTTTTTTACCTCTTCGAGAGTTGGGGTCCAACCCCTAATAGATCTTCAACGAAAAGTATAGCGGCGAGAAATATCTCAGTCTTGATTTGTATACTGATTCTATTGTTTGTGGAAACCCTTGTAGTGTAATGGCTTAACTAAGTATTCATTACTATTTTCATACTACTAAATCAAAATCTTAAAAATGAGTAGAACAATGAAGAATATTTAAATAAAAACTTACAAAAACTAAATTAAGCTGTTAGCTATAACATCGTCTATTTAATGTTTCTTGTTGTATCAGCGTTATGCCAAAACAAAGACTAATCAGCGTTAAAAGAATCATATGGTTTTGGCATAGTCAATAACTAACTTGGATTGCTTTATTAATTTATTTAGTCCAAAGCAAAATCCGACGTACTTGGATGCTTGCGTAAAACTCCAACTGAGTTGATTAAATATGATAATTTTGAACATTTGGATAAAATAAGTACAATGCAGTGTGATAAAGTGTATTAAAACTACTAACACTCCATAGGTCTGTCGGTTAATCTAACGTTTAAAAATGTTTTACTGTTGACGACGCACACATGTTTTTTTTCTGGTTGAACTAGGGCACACATGTTATCATATAGTTAGTAAGTTTAATATATAATCCATTTGGTTTTGAAATATGATAGACCGAATATTTTAAACGAACAAAGAAATGATAACATCACCTTTTTCATCTTATTTATAAATAATGATATCATCTAAGGACATAATTTTAATACCACAGATATTCGTTGACTCCTTTGAATCGTTATAACCTAATTTTTCACATAAACATAATTCTTTACAAAGATTATGAAACCTTTGCTTTAACAGTTAAAAATAAAAAAACCTTCGTTGTAATATGAACTATTTCTTATATATATAATGCAATATGATTATGTAAAATGTAAAAAAAAATGATTAGCGCGGGAGTTATATTTACATAGATTATGTATAAGCAGAGACATCTATAGTCTATATTATTCTTTTATATAGCAAAAAAATCCTGTATTTACATAGATTATGTAATGTAGTAAATCGTCCGAAATTTTGTCAGTTTTGCTTTGGGAAGATGATGACTATCTGATCTGCTATTTCCTTATCTCATTAACCTTTTCAATATATAGCTCAGTTTTTCTTTTATCTTTTGCTGATCAATAAATTTAAAATAAAAAGAAAATACGATATTTATACAGGAATTAGTTTGGATTTGTGGAGTGATATTTTGTTTTAATATGATGGACTGATTTAGAAGAGTGGGTTAGTGTGAGTTCAGTCAACTGAAGAACCGATTTCAAAGAGAGCGGCTATATATTATTATGAAATAGATTGCAAAACAAAATACGAAATGTTCTGGATCATTTGATGTTTGATGTTAAATGGAGAAGATACGGTGAACGAAATTTAAGGCCGCCTCTAGAGTGACGACGAATCTAATGTGATGATGGAGGTACGTGCATATATCGCTTTCTCTTTCAAACTACTCCTTTTCCACAATAATTCTTTTTAGTTTCTCTTAAAACTAATTCTCAGGAAATCAAAAGCATATTCGATTCGACTACCGATTCTTTGGAGCCCATAATGTTGGAAAGAGACTTGGGAGATCATATTTAAATAATTTAAAGTCGTCATAGCTGACGGTTACACTGGAGTGTCCCAGCTATAAACAGTTTGTTTTTTTTCTTAACTCCATTATGTATGTTTTAACATTCGTACCGTCGGATGCCAAAAGAACATTCGATACCGTCTTGTATAATTTCATTTATTTATAAAGAGTTTGATATGGCCTATAATCTTTTTAAAAGAATTTTTACAATAGTAAATATTGGTTAATAGTAGATATTGGTTCTGCTAAAATAGTCATTCCTTGATGTAAAACTCTTGAGTTTTCGTTTACTCCGCCAGCCGTCGACTTATCTTTGTTTCATCTTCTTCAATCTGGTAGATGACAAGAGAACATGCTCGTGATTGGGTCTGAAATACGTACGTCAATCCTATCCTACTTTATAATCTGGATTTTGCTTTCCTTTGTTGGGCTCGGTTCTTACATTCTGTTAGCTCCAATACGTTTGGGTTTTCATTTGAAAAAATGAGCCTATGGCTAGCCCGCCCCATCGGTTAAGTGAATATCAGACTTTATTAAAAATGAAAAATATCACATTTTTTTTTCTGAAATAATCGGCACAAATGTATTCCGTACAGATAATAATATCCTCCTTTTTATGCAATAACTATTTGATTAAATTCAGAAGAAAAGAGTCTAAGCCCACTAAGGGGCCCATTATAATAATATCTTCTCATCTACTGAAAATCAACTTCACAAAAAAAAAAAAAAAAAAAAATCCTTTTGACGGATTCAATTGCATTTGCAGGTATTACATCGACCTCTCTCGATTAGTTTAAACCCAATGGAAATTTCGAAATGTTTTTGAATCAGTCAAATCTAATTTAGTTTCTTATAGTTTTCCCAACTGTTAATTTATCATTTCTCGCCGGAAAATCTCTCATCAGAGTTTCCTTGTAGTTCACGGCGATGCTATAGTCCTCCTTGAAAGCGACTGTCCGAGTAATATTACTTTATTTTTTTATGTAACCAGTGAGAAACTTACCGATTCAGACATGTTAAAACGATGTGAAAGGAGAAGACTTTTGATGGAAAATAAACAAAACCGAGACTGGTCAAGTCAATAAACTCTTTTGTATATATATATATATGTGTCTGTCTGGATCATTCATAAAGGAGAGTACTTTCTGCTTTTTGTTTGTCTGAATCATTGACATATGCTTCTTGAAGTGTTGCAGGCGATTGTCTTGTTCATCTTGTTCTGGATTTGGTTGTCTGTGATGGGAGGAAGCAGCTCAAAGGACTCGAACAGAGGAGGCAGAAGCAGTAGGAGGTATCCAGGTAGCCCTTCTGCGAGCTCGTCTGCTTCTTCTTGGGGGCCTTACGGAGACCACCAGAACAGCTCCTACCACACGCCAAGCCATCCATCTGCAAGCCCTGCACCTTCCTATAACAATCCTCGATGGCAAACTCAGAAGAATCTTGAGAGGAAGTATTCACGGATTGGTGATAACTACCGCTCCATCGATGAGGTTTGAATTCACATAAACTTGTTTTTTTGTGATTTTTTTTGTTTTGATTTTGGTTTTGTATCTCAACAGGTTACTGCTGCTCTTTCACATGCTGGCTTGGAGTCCTCGAATCTAATTGTTGGTATTGATGTCACCAAGAGCAACGAGTGGACAGGTTAGAGAAGTTGTTATCTCTATGTTTAAGTCTATGTTTTAAGTAAATGCTGACTCTGATTTGATTTTAGGGGCGAGATCATTTGGTAGGAAGAGCCTGCATTACATTGGAACTACTCCAAACCCTTATCAGCAAGCTATTTCCATCATTGGAAAGACTTTATCGGTTTTCGATGAAGATAACTTGATCCCATGTTATGGATTCGGAGATGGTAATAACCTCAAAGATTAATTTGTTGGTGAGTCTGTGATTATAGATTTTGAAGGTTGGTTTCTTTGGTTTTTTGACTATGCAGCTACAACACATGATCAGGATGTGTTTAGTTTCAATGCCAATGATACATTCTGTAATGGATTTGAAGAAGTTCTCATGTGTTACAGAGAGATTGTCCCCCAGCTACGCCTTGCAGGTTTGAGTTAGATTAAGAGTGTCTGCTTATGTTCTTACTCTTGCTCTACGTTTTCTTGATTTTCTTTGCTGGTTATGTAACAGGTCCGACATCTTTTGCACCGATTATCGAAAGGGCCATAACGATTGTGGAAGAAAGTGGAGGCCAGTACCATGTTCTTCTCATAATCGCTGATGGACAGGTAAAGAACGTTGTATTGGAACCAGGGTTATAAAAATCGGTCCTAGTCGAAACTCTTTTCTTAAAATCCGAATCAATTAAACCATTCTAAATCAGTTTAAACATCCCTAAATCGATTTAAATTGATCTAAATTAGTTTAGTTTTGTTAAATAAAACAATGTATCCATAACTTTGTGTAATTTCTTTTGTTTAGTATATCTAATTTTGATAATTCATCAAAATAATCTGCAAGTTACTGATACTCTACAGAGCACCTAGTTACCTCGTACCGATTTCTTAAACATTGATTGGAACCAGTGTGGTTATGAACATGCTTAGACATTTATATAGTTACCGTTGGAGCTTTTTTTCTGTGTTAGGTGACAAGAAGTGTTGATACAGAGCATGGGGCAGTCAGTCCACAAGAGCAGCAGACCATTGACGCCATTGTTAGAGCAAGGTAAAATAAAAACCATTTCTCTCGTTGATCTCTTCTGCTTTGTTTCTAAACTGTGATGGATTCCTGTTTGCAGCGAGTATCCTTTGTCGATAGTTCTTGTTGGTGTAGGAGATGGCCCTTGGGACACTATGAGACAGTTTGACGACAACATCCCCGCTCGTGCCTTTGACAACTTCCAGTTTGTGAATTTCACAGAGATAATGTCAAAGAACGTTGATCCAGCAAGGAAAGAGGCAGAGTTTGCGCTTTCTGCGTTGATGGAGATCCCATCTCAGTACAAAGCCACCCTTGAGCTTGGTTTACTAGGGTGAGTAGTTTCTTATTTATATGAGCCTTATGAGCTGATGATATAAATCTCTTTCCTTTTGTTTCAAAATTTGGCAGAAGAAGAACTGGAAACTGTCCAAACAGGTTTGCGCTTCCACCACCAACGTATGCTGCTCAGTCCATGCGCAACAGTCCAAGAACTTCAAGATCAACCAGCTTTCAGACCAGAACACCACAAGCGTATGATAGTGGTGTTGCTGCCGCTACTGCACCAGTTTCAAATGCTCGTAATGATGGCCAGCTTTGTCCTATATGTCTAGTGATACCAAAGAACATGGCTTTCAATTGTGGTCATCAGGTGACATGTTCAGTCTATAACTATCTTAAGGACTACATCTCAAACAAAAAAAATTTAACTTTGATTTTCTTTATTACACAGACTTGCTCAGATTGTGGGGAAGACCTCCACGTTTGTCCCATTTGCCGAAGCTCAATCTCGGTTCGTATCAAGCTTTATTAAGATAACCCTCTCAGGTGATCTGACATCTTTCAGAGCACAGCTCGAGTTAGTTTTCCAGCTAGTTCTCATCAACGGTGGTGGAGATATGACCAGTGTCCTTGTTTGCATTTGTTTCAGATGTTTGTATATAATTTGTTCGGTTTTGCATTCTCATTGCACATGAAAACACACACAGCAGACGAGAGATGTAAGTAAAATAAAGGATCTTTGATTCTGCTGCAACAGACTTTGTATATAAGAATTCAATCTTTCTTCTTTTGAAGAGTCTTATTGAATGTTTTTGTTCGTTCCCATGATGTATGTACACACGTCTTAGAACAACATCTATATACCTTTCTTGTCTGAAATCTATAGTCTTCAACACAGTAGCCATGAATGAACCTGATTCACTGTACTAATATGGGTCCTGTTAATGAACTGTCAACGACAAACAGTACTAGAGGGCTTACTCATTGTGCCATAAGCTTTGTTCAAAGAGAGTACAAAAGTCCACTTCGTTGCCTCGTACTAGATTTGTCTTTTTTTTTTTACTTTTATTCGTATAATACCTTTCACTCACTGTTCATTGTGTATGAAGCTGAGATATATACTTTCCTCTAAACGCAAGTCTTTCTTTTAAGAATGCTACTTGGTTCTGAGAATCAATCATTTCATTTTACTGTCCCATGAACGCGACTTGGTCTGAGAATCAATAAAAAAATTCTGGTTTACAATGATGGTTAGTAATCTATAGAGTGATTGCCCTTCATCAAGAAAAGCATTGACACAGTAAAAAAAAAAAAAGAGATGAATAATGAAAAAAAGGATAAAGCTATGGTTGCAAATCTTTGTACAAGATTCCTGTCAGATTGTTAAACAATTTTCAGTTTCAGAGACCCTACTAATATCTGATCACGCAAACCAAGAGACAAGACATCTGGTTACTAAATCCTAATTCAAAGTAGTCCTTTCAAACACAACCATTACCATGGATTCCACAAGCAGCATCTCTGCTCTGACTGAAGATATCATAGTTGAGCAGATACTCCGAACACATGATCCAGACGGTCGCTGGATTGATTCCAAAACGTTGCTTCAAGAAGTAGAAGCCATCTTGAGCTTTGTTCTGCAAAGTGATGTGAGTTGAGCTCATAACCCCTTGAGCTTCTTCTAGTCTTCAGATACTTGTCTAGATGATTGCCAATAACAAACGCCACTTAACTTTCAGGTTTCTAAGCCGCTTCTAACAGAGAATTGTATGACCGACATTGAAGTTTTCGAATCAAAGGAGACACTACCATACGCTATCTCCAGAATCTCAGTTCAGGTAACACAGATCATCTTCCTTCTAAAATCAATTCTTCCTGGGAGCGGAGATCTTGAAACTCTTGAGGTTGCAGATGCTTTGTCCATGCATGGGGGAAAACGAGATCCATACAAGAACAATGGTTTTGTTCGATCTTCTGAAAGAATACAGATGGGATGCAAAAGCTGTGTTAGTACTTGGAGCCCTTGCTGCAACATATGGAGGACTATTGCTACCAATTCATCTAGGCTCTAATGATCCGGTCGCAGCATCAATTGCAACACTCAACCAGTTGCCTATGGAGAGAACCACGTTCAGACCATGGTTAAACCCTCTAAGCTTGCTCATTAAAGTTCTGGTAGACGTAACCAAATGCATCACTGAGTTTGAAAGACTTCCATTCAAACAAGCGAAGGTAGACAGCAACCTTGTGGGAGAAACCATGTCTAAAATCCGTCTGGCTACTTACTGGGTCGTCAAAAGCGCACTTGCTTGCCTGCAGCAGATACCTTATTTCAAGCAGCCCCAACAGGTACATTTTCTACCCTTCTTTTGTTTCAAGCAGCCTCAGCAGGTGAATTCTCTGAAATACTCAGGCAACAGAATCAAGGAGAGCTGCAGGGGAACTTTCCAGTTTGGGATATCAGTTGCGCAACATGCATACCCGTCTCAGCAAGCAAGTAGAAGAATGCAGTACACAGATAGGTAAGCTTCACAAATGTTCTGATGTTAAGTTCCAAAAAGCACATCTTCATCTCTGATGTTGCTTCTCTGTTTACATGTCTAAAGAGGAAACAATCTATCAAAGGCTTAGAAACATTAACAGGGAGACTCATCAAGACAACCAAGAGGTACTCCAACTACTTTTTTCTCTGCAAGATGATTTGCTACTTCAACAATACTCCAGACAGGTATAAAGAACCATCCTTTTTCTTTTCCATGTTACCTCTTTTGTCTTTGTCTCTCTCTCTTTTTTTTTTAATATTCTACTTTAAATCCTTAAACTATTCATCCTCTACATACATCTCAGCATTCAGAATTCGTCTACCTTTCATGAACAGTTATACTACCTTTTAAACGCTATCTAAATCAATATTCTTTAATAATCCAATGGCAGATAGCTATAACTGACCTGAAAGAAAAGGTAATACTGCTGCTATTATCAAAGCCAGAACTCTCACCCACAGAGCCATTCCACTTCCTGCTTCAACAGCTATACCATCATCCTTCCAACACCAACACCGAAATCTTATGGACTCCAATACCAGCGTCCCAAAAATGGACAGAAGAAGAGAAGCAAACCGTCAACTTCTCCTCCAACTCTCTACCATGTATCTCAGTAAAGCGGCCGTGGTTGATGAGCTCCACAGTACTGAATTTCCTAAGAACAGAATGGCCCTACCGAGATGGCGAGACGATGGTGGCGGTGATGGATACTAACGGGAAGGTTGTGAACATGAACGCCATGGATATGGTGCTGATCTGGGGTGGTAAAGCGTATCCATTTACAGCTTCCAGAGAAGATGAGCTTTGGGAGGAAGATCATACATTGTCCTTGCAGCTCATGCTTGATGGCATTCATCCTGAATTCAACACATGGGTACTTCTAAATTTCTCTTATACTGTCATAAAGTAACATTCTTTCAATCAGATTCTGAAACCAATCAACACTCAATAGGTGAAGGAAGGGAGAGAGATCTGCTTACTCGGAAGCGATGATTCGAATTGGGTTGATGAAATCAATTCATTAGCACGAAAGCTTCAAAATCTAGGGTTCGAGTTTGAGCTGATTGATCTCAGTAAACGAACAGTAGACTCTATGGAAGAGAGCTCAATACAAGAGCTCTTCTGGCTCCGATTAGAATCCATCAAACGATCGAAACTCAAACGAATCGAATCATCAAACCACGATCGCGTGATTGAAGAAGTTACGGAGCTACTTGAGTTCGATTCCGGTGAACACAAGGGCTGGGCCGTCGTCGGAAACGGATCAACGGCGGAGACGGAGAAGATCGTGGGAGAGAAGCTGACGGAGAGGATGAGGCGGATCGTGCGGTGGGGAGAGCACGCGGCGGGGATGGGTTTCGCGGAGGCGATTCGAATCGCGGAGGAGGAGGAGCCGTGCGAAGAGAGTCACACGGTGGTGGTTCCGTTTGAGGAAGGTTTGAGAGTTGTCACGTGCGAGAAATGCAAAAGGCCCATGAAGAAGTTTGTTGCCTATCAGTAAGTAACTCACAGGCCCGTTGCTTTAACACTCTAATATGGCCCGTGATAATCTCTAATCCGTTGCTTCGTTTCCAACGAATAAAGATTTCTAATCTCTTTGTTTTTTTGCTATCCAATAATATGATTTGGAATTTTAATACAGATCATCAATTCAAACGTTTGATTTGGAGTAATGATTGTGAAGAATGTCTATTGTGTTGTGTTCTGTTATTGAATATGAATTGTATTGCTTGTAGAGGTACAATATAGGGATTATACAATCACTTGAGAATCACTGCCAATCAGAGAATATACATGCATACAAACATACATACATACATACTGTACATACATATAAGCCCCAGCATAACACTTTCCAAGCATTAATCAATAAGAGACCTAAAATTAGTTGAAGAAACTAGTGAGGTTTGTAAGGATTTAAAGGGTATTCATACGTCTTAACCACGTGGACTCCTCAATTATATCTATAGGCAAAAGCAGCAGCAGATACAGCCTCTGATGAAATCAAATGAAGAAGAAGGAAAGTAGAGAAGATGGTGAACATGAACCCATCCCAATATTCCTCATCTTTTCCAGCCATCAGCTCACGCTTCTAGTTTGTCAATCTATCTACGGTTACTTTACAATTCTAGCATCATCCCTTTAATCTACCAATCACAAAATCTAGAATCTATATTTTCATATTGTCTATAAGATCGGTAGAATATGCATTTTGCAAGATTTGTTGACAAAGCTCACGAAAATTTTTCGTTGAAAATATTCACAAAATCTTCCCTTGTTTAGCAAATCAAAATATTCCATAAACCTATCGCCCTCCTCTAACAACCATTTTTTTCTTCGCTTAGATTCTCTAACATTTGTTGACATAAAAGTTAGAAATATAGTTTCACTAAATTTGGATTAAAAATCACACTAAAAAGGTTTAACGAGATCAATGTTAATTCTACAGGTTTCTGCTGTGAATAAAAGCAACACTGAGCATAATGCAAGCAACTCTTATGTTCCTTCCTTCTAAGTAACGCCACAAACTTCAGTAAGTACAGCTGATGATAACACTCAACTTTACCTGCTTAGCTATCTTAGTACCCTGACAGCCGAGGTGTACCGATTGCCCTGGTGGAACCAAATCAGTATTACTTAATTGTTTAACCGAGATTTAAAAAAAAGCTTCAACTGCACCACGTGAAAGCTATATACATAACCACTTACTAGAATACTGGTGTTTCCAGAGTTGTAATCAAATGCGAGTTTTTCATCATCACTTTGAGCATATATTGACAGGAGAGAGTAAACGGTAAACCGAGTAACTGGGATTCCATTGGGGCGCTGATTTTCATCCATTACAATCTGCAAAGTTCTACAAAAACGATTAATAGAATTAACAAGTTTTGTACGTGAATCTACACCAAATAAGGACCACAATGCTGAACACCTTTCACTTAACGAAGTCACTGAGTATGAACATGATAAGTTTTAGAGTTCGATAATCAACATTGTCAGTTTATCAAAACAATTGGTACAATTCTATATCCAGAATTATTTCCCTTTATAAGAACTCATGGCCATTAAAGCAACCTAAAAAATAAGTTACGAACAAAAAAGAGAGGGTAAAAATGAACTAGGGTTCCATCTGTGGCCCCAGACAAAGGTCTTTCACTGTGGTTAGTAATTTTTTTTATTTACAAACAAAAATAACTAAAAGGCCTTATCGAATTATAACAAAATATTATAATACTTTGTTTAAAAAATATTATACTACTGTCAAATTAATATTGGTTTATGGGAAATGAACAATAGGTTAGTTTTTTGTTCTATTTTAGTAAATTTATTGGTATATGTTGGGTTTTTGATCATTTTGTTCTCTTTTATATTTAACTAAGCAGTATTATATATGTACTTATCTTGACTTAATTAGGTCTGATATGGACCTACGTTTAACTGATAATAAAACCAAAAAGATAATATATAATAAAAATTCTAACTTGATAAACTTTGACAATCTATTATATAATATGAGAATTTTCATGATATATAATAGGAGATAAATAATGAAAAAATAATACAAGTAGAATATGAATTCTTTAAAAAAAAAAGAAGTTGAAAGTATAAGTTGAATCATTGTTTAGAAACTTTAAACAGTTTTATTGATGGCAATATTATTGCTTAAAATTTCTAGAAACCCACAATAACCATAACAAGAAAGCTAAAAGAAACAAAAGAAACAAGATATAAAAAAAAGTTCCAAATCATCCAAAAGAGCCTTGACACTTGAATGAACCACAATGACAAATCTTCTTGCCTTTGAAAATTGTCTTCCCATCTTCTCCAACCTCTTCAGTTCTACAAGACATTCCATAATCATATCTCAGCTCCGTCAGTGGAGGTATATGTTTCATTGCAAAAAACGCAATGCGAACACACGGTTGACGAGAATCTTCATATTCAACAGGCTGCCACATAACATTCGGATAACAGCTATGGTTCATGAACCGGCTGACATTTCCATACGCTTTCGAGCTGACAACCATTCGCCATCGAAGCTTGTAAGCTTCAGGGACTTGGTCCCAACAATCTTCACCCACGAGCTCCGGCTCGTAGTTCCACTTGAACTGGTTGTAAACGCGAGAAGAATCAAATACATATTCGTCATGCTCGTCTACGTCATGTATTCTCTTAGCCATACCAATCAACTGACAAATGAAAGTCCCTGCTCGAATCGGCTCCAACGAACGTAACCCCCAACCGCATTTCTCCGTCTTAAACACTTCAACGCGAATTTTCAAACCAGTTTGAGTCACTCTGTTGTGGCAGTCGGGAGGACAAGGACACATGTCTCCACATTCATAAACCATTGGCTTACGACAAACTAGAATACGGTTATGGTATGGCAAGTCGCCACCGTTCCTTTGGACACAAATGCACGTTGGATCTTCGCATAACTGAACTTGATGACAATCGATGCATGCGGTAGATTGATAGTTCTGAACGATCGTCATACTTGGACAAGTCGAAGAGTTGACGTAGCTGAAATCTTGAGGCATCTCCTTGTCATTCTCATCAATTTCATTCACCAATGGGACTGGTAAAGTCTCGGCTCCATATGAAAGATCTTGAAGTATCAAACCTTTTCTTGAATTATCCGTACACTTACTCCAGTTTTTAGATGACTTCCAATTTGCATAACCAGCAGGTTGGTCTGGTTTTCTCAGCAATTTGAACCTGAACTCTTTGAACCCGGATTTTCCTTTAGCTGCCCATGAATCTGACACAATGTAAAGGCCATCATAGATGTAAATCTTTCTACCCTTGTTGTTGGGATCTTCTTCACCTCTTATCACTCTAACTTCATTTCCTTTCAGTTTACTTTCCTTCAACGCAGAGTTTCCTCCTCGAAGTTCCTGATCACGAGTTTTACGACCATGTCCAATATAAATTAAAGTTTGAGTGTCTTCAGTTTCGTCATCGTAGCGTCCTGAAGTTACCACACTTGTAGCTAGAGGACCTTCTGTTGCACCGTCTTTGATAGTTAGATAGTCAATACCGGCAACCATCAGCATGTGTAGCCCAACTAAGGACATCTCTCCCCAATAGTAAAATATGTCACCCACATTTACTCCAGGAATCGAGCCGATTCTTTTCTTCGCATTAGTCTTAACACCCAAATTCTTACAGTTAGCGAGAGCGGTTGGAAGTAGGGGTCCTGAAATTATGGAAGTCATAAACAATTTAGTAAGATTTTTTTATAAACAAATATACTAATTTGAGACATTTTTCTATATAAAATTTTTAAAAAGAAATTGAGGATTCTCAACAAATATTTCATTTGGCTATGTGCAGGACCACTCCTGATTGTAAATATACCTTTAAAGCACTTTAGCTGGCATAGCCGACGCCTCACCGCATCAAACCGCATCAGAACTGAATCAGCTACTTCTTTGTTTCCTGTTTCTCTCTCTGCTTCGCTTATCCCCGAGTCGAAACTTGGGCAAGACGTAACCACTTTGCTGTTGGAATCATAAGGTTTCGGCTTTTGTATGGCCGTCTTAGAGTTCTTTGAACCCCTTGGCCGACCACGTTTTCTTTTGATTGCACCAGAACTAGGACCATCAGTAGCAGCAATGGAGTCTTTGTTGGTTTCATATGGTACAATGGCTTGAAGCAATGAGACCATTGGAGGAGGAGGAGGTGTGTTGTTACTATTATTATCAACAGTTTGAAGCAAGGTGATCTCCAGAGTAGAAAGAGGTGGTTCTGTTTTGTGGGCTTCAGCATCAATGGTTGGAAGGGGTGGGACTTCTAGAGTAGGAGGGGTGTTGTTAATATTATTATCAACAGTTTGAAGCAAGGTGATCTCTAGAGTAGGAAGAGGTGGTTCTATTATGTGGGGTTCACCATCAATGGTTGGAAGGGGTGGGAATTCTAGAGGAGGAAGAGGGGTGTTGTTAATATTATTATCAACAGTTTGAGGCAAGGTGATCTCCAGAGTAGGAAGAGGTGGTTCTGTTTTGTGGGCTTCAGCATCAATGGTTGGAAGGGGTGGGACTTCTAGAGTAGGAGGAGGGGTGTTGTTAATATTATTATCAACAGTTTGAAGCAAGGTGATCTCCAGAGTAGGAAGAGGTGGCTCTGCTTTGTGGGGTTCACCATCAATGGTTGGAAGGGGTAGGACTTCTAGAGTAGGAGGAGGGGTGTTGTTAATATTATTATCAACAGTTTGAGGTAAGGTGATCTCCAGAGTAGGAAGAGGTGGTTCTGTTTTGTGGGTTTCGCCATTAATGGTCGGAAGGGGTGGGACATCTAGAGGAGGAGGTGGTTTTGTGTTACGGTTTTCATCATCAACAGTTTGAAGAGGTCCGACCTCTAGAGTAGAGGGATATGTTATGTTGAAGGGTTGATCATCAAGGGTTTGAAACGGTGAGTCTATTAGAGGATAAAATGTTGTTGGGTTGTAGGTTTCATCGAAGATGGCTTCATCGATAATGGTTTGAAAGGATGAGACTGTTGAAGGGAGATATGGTGTTGTGTAGTAGGTTTCATCATCAAAGAATCGAAACGGTGAGACCATTAGAGAAGTTGGTGGTGATGATATATTTTCAATGGGATTGTTATCATCGTCAGATTCAACACTCCAACTTCTAAGCCCGTTAGTCTTAGTTGGACTCATGTCGAATGCAAAAAGAAAATCTTGTCGCTGTGGATAAAAAAGAAGAATAATATAAAGTTAATAACCATCAATCTAATATAAAACATAGCAAGAATTAAACAAAAAAAAAATCTATTAAAGACTATCATATGTAATAATTTTTTTAAAACAGAAAAAAAAAAACAAAATAAGCAAGACTATGTCGCGTTTTACGAAGTTTGAGAACATTGTCAAAGGTTGTCTATATACGTAAGACTTTTTTTTTTGTGCAACTTATATATACGCAAGACTATCATATGAATTAACAGTTCACTAATTCACTTTCGTAAGATATAATAATATATACATATACTTCCACAAAATATATATTAATCCTCTAAAGAGCAAAACTTTTTTTTTAATATGGTTTATCGACCCTTCAAATTATAATTACGCATATATACTTTTAATTATATTACGATAAAGACACCGACATTTCTCAAATTTTATCTATTAAGACAGGAAATGATAAAAAGCATTCATGAAAACATTTTTTTTCCTCATCCCCTCAACTTTACAAAGAAATATATATATATATAAACAAAGAGTAGATAGAAAGAAAAACAAAGAGTAGATAGAACTTGATGAAAACCTATGCAGTGATGTAGTAGAGTATTCATTAACCCAAATTTATATGCTTTAAATTTTTTTGCTTAAACCCTAGGGTTGCCACATAATGAATATTTTATTATTTTCTTCGTATGCTTTATAGTCACGGATAAAAAATGATTAGAAATGATAAGTAGGGTAAAAGAAAAACAGAAAAAGTGAGATCGATGTTTGCTATTTATTAAAGCACATAACGATTTATTCAGATCTGAATTGTAGTGAAGTCGCTGTAATAAAAATAGTTTCTTTTCACCTTCTTATTTTCAGATTTGAAGATTATAAAATTTAAAACAACGTAACAGCACATACAGCCAGAATAATTTTTTAATCAAAGTTATTATAACAAATTAATCAGGGATATAACTAAAATAGATCATTACATCATAATCAACAAAAATATGTGTATATATAAGTATATAATATTAATTACACTCTGTATCAACAAAACACACACAAAAAAAAAGAGAAAGAATAATTAAGTCTCAATCTAATAAACATAAACATGCTTATGAAAGAAGTTCAACGCCAACTAAATATTAATTAAGAATAGCAAAACAATAAATTAACACGTACTTTTGAATTGCAAGAACTAAGAACGATAAGTGCTTCAAAAGAAAACAAGAAAAAAGAGAGGAAAGTAGAACAAGAAACAGAAAAGAAAATTACTGACAAAATATGGTTGAAGTAGTCGAATACAATGATCCTTTGATATTTGGAAGTGAAGAAGAATATAATGAGAGTGTCTCTATTTATAAGGATTTCAGCAAGATGTGTTGATGTCTAAAAAACGAATAAGGGCCTTTAGATCATGTTTGATTCATCTCCACCTTACAAATTTTAGCCATAAAATCCCGTAGATTTATTTCATTTTATTAACTGTATCTAACAGTTGTCATTCATACTTTTACCAGCTTTGACTCAGAAAAATAATTGACCTAGACATAAAAAAATCTTTTCTTTCCAATTTAAAAAATAAATTTCAACATATCTATATATAAGCTTTGAATGGTTTAGTCAAGATTTGAATGGTTTAGATAAGCACTCCCAAAAATAATTAAATCATATAATTATTTGAATATTTGAATTGTGTTTATTAACATTTATGAAAAAAATGTTATTATATATTCATTTTCAATTTTTTTTTTTTTTTGAAACTTTCATTTTCAATTTGTTGCAGTTCTTGGGTTTATCCTAACACGGACGTTTATGGGTTTGTACTAATTAGCATTATACGTATATTCTACTCTAATAATACAACCCATTCAATTATGATTCCTTGCTCTTCGTTATTTGAGCATCGTTTCTTAAAGAATAACTTTACACAAACACTACACATTTTCTACGGACATGTACGTGTTTGAGTTCTGTCTCAAAATTAGTGCAAGTGTTAAGAGATAGTGAAATCTGATGAGGTTAGGTATACCACAAGATTTGCCACAAAATTTCGACAACGTCAGATGTATTTTAATAATGACGAGAGAACAAAGATATTAACTTGCCAAAAGCTCGCCAACAATTTCTTCTCTCTTTGTTGATAAGGCAACACATGATGATGTCAAATCAATTAGATTAATCATTCTAGAAGAAGTGTAACTACTACATGATAAATATAACTAATTGATAGAAAAGAAAAAATCTTACTCGTTGTCAATAAGTAAGTGCAAAAGCTAGTCTAAAATTTTGGAATGCACTCGCTTGAAAGATTATACATTGCTATATTAGAATACAAACTCATGCTTTATACGTCATATATATAGTATAGTATTTGAGACTCAAACTGAATTGTATTACCAGCCAACTCAACTTACAGTAGTTAGTTATAGCATTCGAGAAATTTCTTGGTATACATGTCCTTAGCTAACTTTGGATACCTAACTCATGATTTGAAATCCGAGCTCATTCCATATATGATTATTAGTTGCAGTTAATTGTTGATAATCCTGTGCTCATATCTGCAAAACTCATAAATACTAGAACATTTTGCGAGCCAGATAAAGATATATCAATGAAAAAAAAATAGAAGGATAGGTTAAGAGATAAGCAATTGTGTTATATGTATGAAGCAATAATATCTAGCATAAATTCACTCCGTGTGGAGGGTCAAAAACCGTGCCATTATCATAACCGATAACGTAAACCTTTTCACGAATGGGGAAAGTACCATCCCAAGACGAGTCCTCAGCCTCAGGTAAACGCATGACCACCAGAATGATTTCAGTAGATAAACCCTGCAAAGTACAAAACGTTTGTGTTATAAATGAGATACTGCCGGGTAAACTTCTGAAATTCTGTTAATGCGATCTGAGTTGCAACGTTTGTGGAGGGGTTGAAGCAGCAGATGGTTTGGTTAGACTTGGGGGAGGACTAAATTCAATCTAAGTTTAGGGTTTACTTGTATCACCATTAAGTGAATTGAAGGGGAAACAAATTTCATACAATTAAATGAAGCCTCCTAAACCTTAGAAACCATGAGCGCATGTGCGCAGCGGTTCTTCAGCATCTATCTGTGTAATTCTTTCTTGGCGTTCTACCCCAGTTCATATTTATCCCAATGAAACGAGCCACCAGCCACTTCAGTCATATCAAGAGATTCGTTCATTAGAAACTTATCAAATAAGTTTCCACTTAAAGATACATACAAGTGATTCTCTTAAACATTGCAAGGCGCCAAGAAGATCTAGAATCGTATCAATCTTTGGTCAAGAAAATAAGATAGCTATATCATGTTTTAATATGTCTTGTCATCCAAATTATACTAATCTCAGTAGCTTAACGCCATAAGATTAGAAATAAATATATATTTACTTTCTTGCACTAGAGAATTCTCGACCTTCAATAGTACATAAGATGATAGTCATTTAGCATATCCTAGAAAAGTACATTGTCACTGAAAAGGTGACGACTACATTAGTGTTATGCATTTTTCCTAATACCTTTAAAACAACATATGAAGCCCACAATCAATCAATTAAGTAAACTATAAATTGGAAATGTGTGCGAAAAATATCTCATCTAGTCATCTTTAAGAATAAAAGTTGTACAACTGTTCTACTAAACTACTCAAAGCACCCATGCACTAAGATATTCGACAACAATGATATGTTAATTAGTGCTTTTCTATCAAGTTGTTTATTCTCTATTAAGTAAATAATATAATACCATCAAAAACCACTGCACACGCTCACTAAAATTGTAAAAGCCATCAGCTCGGAGATTCCTTCGATAAAAGGTTTGCTATTGTCTACCAAAGTCCTTAATTCGCATAGAGAGGTTCCTTTGGCGATCATCTGCGATGAATACGGTGGGGGAAAGATATTTGGGAACGGTGGAGATGGCTGAGGCTCCGTACATGACGGCCAAAACGTCAGTGTGGTGGGACATAGAGAGTTGTCAAATCCCAAGGGGTTTCGATGCTTATGGAATAGCTCAGAATATTGGTTCGGCGCTTGAGAAGATGAACTACTGTGGTCCAATCTCAATCTACGCATATGGGGATGTGAGTCGTATCCCTCCGACAATCCAGCATGCCCTTTACTCCACCGGAATTGCGCTTAACCATGTCCCAGCCGGTAATATTCATTTAAAACCCTCAACTTAAACAATATTTTCTGTTTCTTATGTTTAATGCTATTTATGTATCTTGATCTGCTGTGTTTGAATCATGTTAATTATTGTGGTATGTTTGGTGAAAACCTCAGTACTATAATAACTTGTCTCCAATTCATTCACTAGTTAATTATACAAAGTCTCTAATAAGTCTAACTTGTACATATATGATAATGGGAAATCTAAGTATTTCATTATAATCAAGAAAATATACACAAATGTTTATTTTTATCTTAACTCAATCATATATTCTCCTAAATTATTCCTTGACGCATGCCTCACGATGGTTATTCAGATTTTAATTCTGAATTTAATCCGTTGAGGGTGTTTTGGTTCCATTTTGATTGATCATATCCCTTCCTTTTTATGTTTGTTTGATGTGTGTGGATGTTCTTCCAGGAGTCAAAGATGCGAGTGATAAGAAGATTTTAGTGGACATGTTGTTGAGGGCAGTGGACATTCCTGCACCCGCAACTTTTATGCTGATCTCAGGAGATATAGACTTTTCCAATGCTCTTCAGCAATTAAGGGTGAGACGTTACAATATTATCTTTGCACAGCCTCAAGAAGGGTCAGCGCTGCTAGTTCATGCTGCAAGGACAGTATGGCTTTGGACAAGCCCCCTCAGCTGGAGGAAGCCCTCCCACACAAAGCGGAAGCTCACAACTTGTTTCCAATGAGACAACTAGTCCTAACAATCAGTACCCTTATTCTAGCAGACCGGTACCTTCACCTGTTCGACAGCCTAACCCTAACCCGGGTCCTTTTCCTGTTCGAAGGCCTAACGCTGACCCTTCTGGAAGCAGTGGAAATAGGATCCCAAATCAAGCTCAGAATAATAGTCCCACTGCTGCTAGGCAATGTTTTCTTCGATCTTCCCCCGGAGAATCTCTTCCTAATACTCTTCTTATGTATGTTATGTCTGATTTTGATCAAGGTAAGCTTTTTGATGATGATTTTTTTTCATTTAATGATTTTGTATATATTGGATTTTTCACTTTAAATTAGCTTCTAGGTTTTTTTATTAGCATTTCATATCAACAATTGTAGACTAGTGTTGATATGTGATCCAATAAATTTGATCCATATCGCTTTTATTCACTGATAACTCCTAGAGAATTTGATGATTTAGCTGTATATACGCTTGACGGACTGAGTAGTTGCTTGAACTTTTATGAATACATTATTCGATCTTTTTAGTCCTAACTTAGGTCCCACTGTCTTGAAGATGGTTTTCTTGGAGGTGCAGATTGCCTAAGATTGTACGTAGTTGACAGGGGAACTCAAATGACAAGGAAACTTTCTCCTTTCTATTTTTCTTACGTCGAGAAAATGTTCTGTGGGGACGGGAAAAAAAAATAGAGAAAATGATAAATCTATCTGATCTTAACGACACGTGGCATTTTGAGGGATTAAAGAAGATCCAATATACGATAGTTACACAGTAATTAGGTGTATCTTTCCGCACTAGAACAAAGTCTCCAATTGACAACATCCAGTCCAGGGCCGATCTGCTAATCTTTCTTCTCAATCGAAAAAACAAAACAGCGCAAGAGAAATGGTGAAGGTGTTGACATACTTTGGGATGACATTGGCAGCTTTCGCCTTCTGGCAGTCTATGGACAAAGTTCATGTCTGGATCGCTCTTCATCAAGACGAGAAGGTTTCTTTCTCTTCCTCTCTCTCTCTCCTCCTCCTGAAAGTTCAAACCTTTGGTCGTCAACTGTATGAATCTCATCGAAAATCGAATTATTTGGGATTGAGGTCAAACCATATGCTGTCCAATTTGATTTTAATTATCCTCAGATTTTATTGTATTTTGATCGATTATATGACATCAGGGAGTGTCGGATTATGTAGAAAGGAGAATATATGTGGTATTTATACTTCTTCTGACATCAAGATTAAGACTTTGACAGTCCATCGTGTAACAATGTAATGAAATGGAAGCTAAGCTAAGCTTAACTTGTGTTTGGGTTTGCACTTGATTAAGTAGTGAGTTGGGTAGAGATTGGTGGTGATTGCTCCTTGATTAGAAGCTAACCTCTTTTCTGATTTGCACTTGTTCGAGTATTGATTAGGGATCTGAGATTAGAAGCTAAGCTCTCACTGATTATTTGCATTTGACGTAGTAGTGATAAATGAGCTGATACCAATTTTTTTTTAAACTGTGTTTATGTGCAGCAAGAAAGAATGGAGAAGGAAGCGGAGGTTAAGCGGGTTAGAGCAGAGCTGCTGCGGAAAGCTAGAGAGGAGGATCCTCTTGCCTGATCATCCTTCTTCTTCTTCTTCTTCAGTCATGTTTTTGGCTTTTATCAAACTTATCTCCTGACATTATTTTTCACTGTTATGGACCAAATATGGAGTTTGCATAAAACGACAGTACCATATATGCTTTTGAATGTGGGATGATCATGAATAATGAAATACTAGTGCACAAGTACCAGCATCTTGCTCTACTTTTGTCTGTCCACGACATTGTATCATGGATTCTGTGTTCTTGCACAAGTCTAAGAAGGTTACAGATGTCAGATCCAGTTTCTGATTCGGTTTGGCTAACTAAGTACATTATTTTTCTTACCGTCACTGTTAGAATATTTCCAAATAACTCGATGCGTCAAGTTTCAACTGGAATAAAGAATTGAACAGAAAGAGTTTTTTCAGTTTTTGATTTTTTTAGTATTTTCTTCGTGGTTTTATCCTGTGTCAATGGCATTTGCCAGGTCTTCTTTTGTGATAACACAGAAGACATAATTAGTAAATGACCTTATGATTTTTAAACGACTCTTGTTTCGTCTCCGACTACGCTGAGGCATCGCTGCCTCCAAACTCCGACAGTGACAGTAAGCAAAAGTTAAAATTTTAAAAAATTTGAAGAAAAAGTTTTCATTAATTTGAACGTAACCAACTTACAAAGCGATAAAGAAAACAGGGAACCAATGCGCAGAAGCTCAAATGGTGTTTAAAACCATATCCAATGGTGCATGATTTTAAAGAAATACATCAAATATTAGGGGAACTTTGTCTAACGATGCATCATTTTGAAAAAAAAACACGAGGATATGAATAATATCTTCTCAAATTTGAAATAATACTATTCACAATCTCATTTTTACTATTGAATTTTTTATTAAAAAAATAATTCTTAAATTTTTATATATTTTCATTTTATATCCAAAAACATAAATATTTGTATTTCATTTTTTTACTGAAATTAATAAATTCTTTCATTAATACATTATAAATTCATAAATCATTGCCTATTTTTTAGAAACTAAATTTATGAATAAAATAAATATTTTGTCAAAATAAAAATTATAGTTGGGTAAAATTATAAGTTTTAAGAATACATAACATTATTAAGATTAATAATAAATATTAATAATAAAATATACTATTTGAAATGTTTTATTTTATAGGGAAAATGAACGCAATCATTAAAGCAAAACTCAAACTCATTTTCAAAAAAAACAATTATGACAATCATTGGAAATGTCTTGAATATCTAACTCTAAAATCTCAAAACCAGAATAAATCCAAACCAAGAAATTGAATGCAGTGTTTTAAAATTCTAACAAGAAATTGAAAAATATTAAGCAATTAATTTATTGACTAGAGATCATACAAAAATGAATTAAATACGCAAACATCATTTCCTTAATAATTAATAAAGATTGAAAAAGGCAAGTGACAAGATATATGAAAAGAAAGATAAAACGAGAAAAGTGACTGTACGTTTTCGATTGATGCAGGTATTAATGCGTATATAACTTATGTAGAGTCCATTTATAGGAAAAACTATATTTATAAACGAGCACTAAAGCTACATGATTATGTGGGTAACGCTATATCATTATGTGGGTAACCAGCTTTTTTCGTTAAACAACTTCAAACCCATAAATATAGTTTGTATACAGTCGAGAGATCAAGACAGACAGAAAAATATCTAGAAAATGAGTTTACCTTTGCACAACCTTATTTTAGACGACAAAGCTTCCTTCTTGCATGACACAACCTCAATTATACTTCTCAGAATTGTTTTTTGGTCGAAAGGTTAGAGCTTCTCTTCTAAAAAAGTTGCCATACACTTCAAGGAAAAACATATAATAGCATTATAGCATGAGAATATGTAGAATCGTTCTTGGTTTTTCAACATTAAAATATTTAAATGAATAAGAAAAAAGAAGGAAGATTCTCATTTTAAAAACAGATTTAAAAAAAAAACATATTTGAAAACAATTAACTAATTAAAGTATCATTCATATAGTGTTTAGCCAAATCTCTAATAATATAATAATGATATACTATAACACTGTAATTAATTTTTAAAATAATTGATATCTAAAGGACAAATCTCATATGACAAAAAAAATAAGTCTCACTTTCTTTCATCTCTCATCACTTTTACAAATTTTATATTTATAATTTAAAGTAATACTGAATTAAGGTTTTCTATATTTATAATTTAATTATAATAATACTAAGACTCTGGATGAAAATGGCCTTATATTTCAATTCAAAAAAATGACCTTATCTTCTTATAATTAAGTGTTTTATATTGATAATTTAATTACAATACTAAATTATAATAACATAATCGATATTTTGTTAAACCTTGATAGGCATATATGTCAATCTCTAAACGAAGTTTACACATAAAACATCCAAAAGAAAGACAAAAGAGAGTGGAGAGAGAGAGGAGATGAAAAGACATCCATACAGCTACATATTTATAGATCGCCGCCTAAAAGCCGAAACCATCATTAAATCTTCACTACTGTTTCGCCTTCGTCATCCGAAACGCCGCCGTCCTCGGTTCTCTCCCCAAGCCAACCATCACTTCTCTCAATCGAAAACGAACAAGATGTGACAGTTTCGGCACGAGAGGGACAGCTATCTTCCACTGGTCTGGTCCCGAGGTCAACAACAATGGCGATAGGCTTCGTCATCAACCGCCCGTCACGCGCCGGCGAGAAAATCACCGGCTTGTACTCCATTTCTACGCATGGTAGCTTCAAGTGCTTAAAGTGTTCCTTCAACGACTCAAGACCCTTTCCCATATGACAAAAGAAAAAAAAAACATATATTAATTATATAACTCTAATGTAATTTACCAAAAGACTAAACCATTTTTGTACCTGGACTCGAGCATAAGTGACCTCACAGATCTTACTCGACTGAAAGAGTCTCCAGTGATTATTGTGAAAGGCCTTGTAAAGTCTCCACACAGCTTCAGGTGTTGTCATGTTCACAAAGCCATATCCCACATTGCATTTGTTGCTAATAATCACCAAAAATGCAGTTAGCCACTAATTTACCCTTTTAATAATATAAAACTAAGGTTAATTATTATTACCCGAAGTCAATTGGGAGGTAGACAAAGTCGTAAGACGACATGGGCGTCTGGTTCCCTTCGCTGACGATCTCTTCGTTACAGTCATTGCAATGTGCGTCCAGCATATCCAAAAGCAGCTTCTGGCTGCACATAGGAAACAACCATATTATATAAAAAATTGACTAATCGATGATAATAGAAATCTCCATGGGCCCTGAGTATACAAAAATAGAAACACATGCACATAAGATCAAGACTATATCCGGAGGGTCATGTTGACTTTCGTCAAAGCACCAAATAAAAACAGAAACAAAGCATATCCTCGTTTTTGGACACTATTGTCCGAGCACATGCACATCGCTATCACAAAGTATACATGAAAAAAAGACGCATATTATATGCTTACGTGTACTTGTTCGGGATGTTTTTGATCATCACGGTGGTACGACCGTCTCTAGACTCCGCAATGGCGTCTACGTGTATGGTGAAGCGAGTATCGATGATACTATTCTTCGTCGTCGTATGCATCTTAGGCCGCCTCTTGTTTTGCTCGTACCGGTCAGTATCACCCGAAGAGAAGTTGGGTTTGACCGGTTTTCCCTTAACCGGACCTCCTCTTCTTAACTGACTCGCCGGAGATGGAACTTGACGACGGAAATGCGGCGGTGGCGGCAGTGGATGGTGAATGTTGGAAAGGAAGCTTTTGTTGAAGCGTGAGGCGAGGATGAGCTTTTTGTTAAAACCACCGGGACGGCTAAACTGGACGATGATCGGTTTCCCGTCGATAGCTTTACCGTCCATCTCCCGGCGAGCTAATGCCGCGTCTCTGACGTCGTAAAACTCAACGAATCGCTGCTCTCTTTTAAACGGCGTATCTCTCAGCTCCTTCACTTCCCCTGCGAGAATAGATGTAATCAACGAATAAAAAAGATTGTATTTTTATTACACAACACTCAAACAAGACAGGAGCTTTGTCTTTTACCATAAGCCTCAAAAATCTGACGGAGAGCTGCGGAAGAGACGGTGGGTTCCAAGTTCATAATCACAAGCGACCCTTGGTTGTTCCCCTCGGGAACCGCCCTGAAATGAGGAAACACGAAATGGGCCCACACGGTTCTTCCCGAGACGAGCCCACGCGCCGCCGTGTAGCCACGTCCGAAACGGACCTGTTGCTGATGCATGTGGCGCTCGCGTATCTCCCTAAGCGCTGTTCGCGAGTGTCTCAGATCGTAGAAGTGAACGGTCACGATACCTTCGTGCGCTCTCTCCATTTGGACTCCGCGCACCTCACCGAACACCTCCAGGTCTCGACGAATCGATGACTCGCTGACGTCAGCGGGGACTGGTAACAGCACTAGGGTTCTGGTCGGTATAGACAACGACGGGGGAAGGTGAGGAGGAGGAGCGGGAGGGAGAGGTCCGGCGAAACAAGAGAAGAAACGAGGGTAAGGCGGCGGCGGAGGAGGAGGTGGAGGAAGAGGATGAGGGAAGTAGATTCTTGTCGGGATAAAGAAAGGAACTGGGTTTAGGTTCGCCGGTAAGAACATCGGAGCTGTTGGGTTAAGGTGTCCAGGGTAACCGGTTTGAGACATGGCGGTTTTTAACGGGAAGGAAAGTGAAGAGTTTTAAGGAACTGGTGTTTCCGGTGATGTACGTTTATAGTGTGATGGGCGTTTGATCTTCCTCAGTGATCGTACTCTCTCTCTCTTTATTTTGTTTGCAAGGGGGAGGAAGTGCAAAAAGTGGAGTTTTCAGTTTTGTTTTATTCTACAGAAATTTTTTTATTATTTTTTTTTCATTTATATTTTTTTTTGATAACTAAAGTCAAGGTTCTTTACTCTGATGGCTATAGTTTACTGTATACTCACGATTTGTCCCTTTTGCCCTTGTTGAGGATGTCATTACAATGGATGATGGATGGTCTGATTGGTATTTCCATGATTCTTTGAGCGGTTTGGGAGAAAATGGATAACATTGTAAACAGAGACGGTAAAAAAATGGTGATGTGGTGTTATCATTTATCAACTAAAACTCTTTGGTATTTATCTTAATTTATCAAATAAATATATAATTGAAAAAATCAAAAATGTTTGCGGTAAAACTTTAGGATATTTCTAGCCAAAAAATAATTTTAAATTTACATATAATAATCAATTTAAAAAAAATTATACTTTTAACTTCTCCGAAATCGAGAAAATATGCAAATTTAAACTTTTCTCAATAACTTAGTTTATGTACTATAATGTAGATTATCCAATAATTTATTTTACATTTTTCTTTTTCACCTATTAGTCTAATACATATTCAATTTTTTGTCAACATTTCTGTTTAATAATAATAAATGTCATATACAATCATTTTATTTCATATTTTTATTTTTAATATTTTTCTTATGATACAAATAATCAATTATAAGTTTTAAAAAATAAAATGGAAAACTTAAAAAATATGTTTTATTTGTTCTTATTTTATTTTTTATTTTAAATAATAAATACAAAAAACTTGTAATTATTAATGAAATAAAAATCTTCTAAATCAAATACTGGTGAATGGTTTATAGAACATTCATATTATTCAATATGCATGAACATAAGAAATGCAAGCTTGACTTCAACTTTTATTTAAGAAAAGAAATAAACATATATTACTAAAATAAAAAGAAACATGCATACATTATTATGGCAAAACATACATATATATATTATTAAAACAAAAGAGACAAACATACACTAGAGATTGATATTTTGCTTTTTTATGGTTAGTGTAATATATTTTATATTTGTCATCATATAATTAATTGTATAAGTATTTAAACATTTTAGGTTCCTATACATTATAATGAATCCGAATTAAATCGGATAATATGATTACTTTTGGTAACACTATCCGAAAATATTTTAGATACATTAGTTTTTAGATATTTTTAGGTTTCTTTATATCAAAACTGAATTCATCCGGACTTTAGAGGACATGACTCAAAACTCACCCGAAAATTTATAATACCCGAATATAACTTAACTTTAAAACCTAGAAAACAGATACCGAAAAAAAACAACTTGTATTTGAACGGATATACGAATGTCTACGGCTAATTGATTGTGTAAACAAATAAAAAGAACTACTCCCTCTGTTTCTTAATATTACATATTTTAGAAAAAAAATTTGTTTTAAAAAAATCTATTTTTTATATTTTCAAGACATGTTTTATTAACTAATTACAAATTTCAAAAAATTTAATTGCGCTTACTGAATTTTTATTGGCTTAAAATTATGGAACAAAGATAAACACAATTTTTTTTTGCAAATTTATTGTGTTTTATTAAAATGTGTGAAAAAATTAGAATATGTAACATTAAGAAACAAATGGAGTATTTGTTAATCATTTTAAGTTCTTGTTACAAATAGAACAAACATGCTAAATTAAATAGTTAATATGTAAATAAATGTTGTCGAAATATTATAGCAAAATAATTAATGAGGCATTTAAAAAGAGTGAGAAAATGAATGTAAAATATATAGCTAAATATTTCAATATAGGTAAGTTATGTAAGCTTTCAGAACATATGTATGGTTTATGGTTCTTTGCGTAAATATTCATCTAAGTGGTTGTGGTTTGATTTGGAAAGATGGTTATTGTCGTTAAGATTCATTATTCATATTATAGTGTTCTAGTTAGTTTGGAAAGATGTATATCGGGAACTACAACTTCTATGAATCAAACACCATAGGATGAGGTGAATTGTATGCTTTAGTACTCATATGTCGACACTTTAAAAGGGATAGTCAAGAACTTACAAAGATGATTCACAATTCAAGAACATGAAAAAATTTAGCGACATAGCTCAATGAATAACAACACTAAATAGACGTTTTCAAAATCTCAAAAAAAAATTGAGTATAACAGAATGCTCAATTTTTGTCTATAAAAAATTATGTTTTGTTGGTTATTTTATTTCAATTTGGTTATTCATACCACATATAATTACATATAGTTTGAATAACAGAATTACCGTTTGGTGTTAGCAAAAAAAGAATCAAAAGAAAAAATGACTCAAAGAACAAATGAACCTAAATATTTGAACCTAGAAGAACACATTTTCCTATTAACTGGGTGCCATTATCCATGTATAATATAGCATAGAATTTGGATGTGGATGCAATCGCTTGTATTGTCGTGTTCCCCATTTTCACCGCAAAGGTTCATGGGCCTATTTGTCATGTCTCTCACCATCTCAACGCAAACTATCCATCTGCCTAGATATATTCTCTTAACTACAAATTCCACCATCCATCTGCCTAGATATATTCTCTTAAGTACAAATTCCATTAGTATGGTTATATCTTTTGTGCATAATGCTATAGATGACATACTTTCACGTATAAACAATGAAAAGCCAGGAGTGATTGTTGACAAAAAAAATTTCAGATAACTATATTCTTTTTACCTCTCAGGCATCGTCTGAGAGAGAGAGGTTTTCAGATAATTATATTTTGCACTCCAGTGCCTATATATGATTTGGTTCTAGAGTGATACATTTACACCAAAATATATATTGTGTATATCTGTTTGTATAATAAATAAATGTAAGTCATATCTATATTATATGTGAGCGTCTATGTATATGAACAGAAGCATCCTCTATAGTATGCATGTATGTAGGGGATTGAGTTAGCGGGTAGGACCAATAAGGGACCCTGAGCGAATCCTTGTTTTAAGGAATGTTATTTTTACCGACTTCCTTGTTTTTGGGCTGTCATTTGTTTTGTCGTCTTTTATGCCGTATTCTTCATTTATTACATGAACTTCTATAGCTTATTGTGAAAAAAATATAGAAGGCTGAAACTGTACTATGTTGTATATATTATTCAAAATTTTACTTTTTCCGTTTCAAATCAATGTTTTAAAAAGTTTATGTTATTTTAAAGTATATAATGTTTAGAGATTTTAAGGTTATTTTTAATTTTATTAAAAATTATTCAACCAATAAAATTTTACGGTATTTTTTATAACTGGTTGAATGATTTTAAAATTATATATTTAAAAATGATTTTTAGAAGAATATATATTTTTTAATTTTTGAGCACTAAACTAAAACATCATATGTTATAAAAATAAGGGAGTAGTACATTTTTGGAGTTGCAAAAACGAAATTTAAACGGTAATGACGAACAAGCATACTTTCGATTCATCATAAGAAAGACACGTAGACCAAGAACTTTAAACAAAAACCAACACAAAACGAACTACCAATTTTTTATAGCAACGGTCAAACATGTAGTTCAAAGTAGAATTATTAAAACACGAAGCATACTACATAGTATAATAACATAAAAATTAGTATACACTTTTACTATGATGCAAAATAGAAGAACTCATTTACTTGTCATAGTTTTCTTTTAGTTTTCTGGTTTGCAAGCTAAAAAGGCACATTTGTGTAGAGAGATACCAAACCTTTATTGCAGAAATCTAAACGTTGTTATAAATTCTCAAAATCTAATCGTTGTTGGCCGTCGCGGTGAAGGAGGAAATGATCCCTTAAAACACTTTTTCGCACTTGACACGTGCAGGTATAGGACCGGGGTGGCCATTATTTGTAGGTTTGATCGGCAAGATTATGTTTTCTAATTATTTGTGCTGCGTTGGGCTAATGGAAAGATTTCTTAGAATATTTCTGTGTACATATTTGGGTCTTCTTAACTTGGACCCAATATAATTGGAAAACGAAACAAACTATTTCAAATGCGGACATGGGTAGTTACGGTTTAAAAGATTATTAAGGGCATAACTGATATAAAATGTAAATATTTTTAATTTATTATTTAACCACTATTGCATTTATAGTTAATCACTCAGAAATATCCAACAAACGCAGAAATTTCGAACTGTTATACCATTTGTACAGAAATCTTAAAAAATTGTAACCATCCAAATCCGTAAACGTATGCAACTATTGTTATTACACTAGTCAGGTCTTAAGTGTTTCGTATGACTGGTTTACATAAAAATTAATTATAAAAATGACTAAAAATTTGATTTGGACATGTTCCCAAATGTTTGAATAGATTTGAAGTATTAGAACAATTACAAACAATCATGTATAATCTAGTATAAAAATCATATATGTAGATATACACAGTATATTATAACTTAAGTGTCAATTAAAATATATTTTCCCTTTTCCCATAGAGCTGAGGAATCATTGATTTGTAACGTTTTGTTTGTAAAAAATTTTGTGGGTCGTCTCAAAAACTTACTGGCTTTAAAGTCAAATAACATTATGTACCGTTCTGTCTTCTGCCGACAATGCTCATGAATGCTCCTCAAGCTTTCTTTGTTTGTTTGGTTGAAACCAATTTTAATTATTTGGATCTTAGCACTATTGCGCATGAATAAACAAAAAAAAAGAACTGAAAAAGTGTAATAGCTGAATTAAACTTGTATTGATAGGTATATGTGAAGTGGAACTTGACTCTTGTTTTTTCTTCTTTTGTGTAGGAACAAGCTACTATGAACGTGAAGGCTGTGTCCCATTCCAAATTCCAAACTGAAAACTATCACATGGTATAGCAATTGGTTTCTTTATTCCAAAGTAGCTCAAAATCTCAAATTAACAAAAGCAGAAAGAGAGAAATAATCCTCCACCGACAAATTTTAATCCCACAATGAGAACGATATGATTCTCACTCAAAATAAATTTGGAACCCGTGAGGTATGACGTTTTTGAACTTCATTACTCCAGTGATACATTCGTCACATGATTAATTAGATAAAAGCAACATTTAATGTTTCATCCTAAAGTCACATTGAAAAAGATTTCGGCTCCTCCTTCTTAATTGCAATAATTGATCCAACGCTGAATTTAATTTCTCCTCGTCTCGGGAACACAAGAGCAAGAGAAATAGCTAGATCTAGTCCAACTAGTGAAGATTCTGATCTTAGTTTTGTCAGACTCACAAAAAAACCACTCTTGACAGTTGCCTCACAGATCTTGTAGACAAATTAAATGCCATCCCAAAAACATAAGCATATTTTCTCAACTAAGACAATATGTTTCACATTTCAACTTCAAATGCAACATCCAGTTGATAATTAAGCTGTTGTAGATTTCATTTATTACAATATAAATATAGAATCAACAATCTTGCAGCACTTGCACACATCCCCACCACAACATACATTGGTCCCTACTCCAAAAAGTTTAAAAGAAACCCATTGGTCCAAAGGGAATCCATACAATACTTTAGTATACACATCAAGTCCAACTTACAACTTTAACCCTCCCCATAATTAAAAAAACTAAAGGGCAACAAAATATTGACATAGTAGGACGAGAACATCCTTTTTCAATTTAATTAGATACATTATAACTTTAGTAGATGGATCAGATTAACATCGAGATCCTTTCTTACAAGAGAGAGCACCAGCATTGCCCGTGACGGAAGCTACCAACGAGGACGGTCTAGCGGACAGACTAGAAGCTTTTGCATACTTTGAAGAAGCTCTTCCACCTGAGGGCGTGAAGAACGCACCGTTTAAGAACAAGTCACCTTCTGATCTCCAGTTCCAATTCTTCCATTTGCTTTGAGGTGCATCTTCGTATTTAGTCACCTTTTTAAAAGCACATATAGTTGTAGTTCAATTTATACTCTAGATATACATATAACTAAAATAGATATATATAAATATATATATATATAGCTCTTGACTACCTCTTTAAAGACTTTATCGTTTGGAGCAAGAAATCTATTGCCTTGACTGTTAATCGTTGGAGCCGCACTCCCACCAATTGCATACATTTTCCAATGCGTATAATCGTTATTTACCACATGAAAATATCCATGCCTACATCTGCCATTTTCCAAAAATGATAGGCTTTTAGTTCAAATAATATCAAACCTGTGTAGAGAAAAACTAAAAAGTTAACTTTATTTTTTTACCTGGGCATTCTCTGAACAAGCCCTTCACCAAAATGATTAAAAGCAATGGTGACTTGCATGTTCTTGTCTCTCGTGTACGAATCACTGTGTCCCAAAAGCATCACTTTGTCGTGGTGCGTCAAGTAGTTATTAGAGATCGTAATGGCCGTCGACCCATGGATCACGTCGACCAGACCGTCCGCGCAGTTCGACAACGAGCAATGGTCTACCCACACGTGGGATCCACCAAAAATAGAGACTGCGTCACCATCAGACGCAGTCCTCCACCCATAATGCGATGGAGAATCTCTAACGTAAGCATTGCCTCTCTTCTTGCAGTCGTGGATGCTTACGCCGTGGATGATGATGTTAGTCACGTACTGGACAGTGATGCACGCGCCGCCAGCGATGTGGACGTTCGCTCCACGTCCATCTATGGTCTTGAAGGAGTTCATGATCAGCTCTTCTTTCAGCTTTATGACCATGTCACGTGCGAAGATGATCCATAGCGGTTCTTCCTGGATCACAGCGTGTCTTAGCGTTCCGGGTTTAGGGTTAACCGCGTCTTTGTCGCTCGGGTCGGTCACCACGTATATTTTGCCGTCACGGCCGCCTATTGCGCGTTTGCCAAACCCAATGGCGCAATCAGCTAGTCGTTGTCGGTTTTTCTCCCACTTGGGGTCGCATCTCCAGCAGTCGTCTATTGGATTTCCGGTCCCACATGAGAGGACACCAAGATTCCTCCTAGAAGCATTTATATGTCTACAAATATATACACAACAATGTTAAAATGCGGATGATACAAGAAAAATATATTCGAGAAAGATTTAGTTTATACGCACTGGTTAACTTCTTGAACAACGAGTTCAGGGTCGGAGACATGAGAGGAAGCAACGTAAGTCGGAGCTAGGACAAGGAAGAGACATGAGAAGAGGGAGAGAGACAAGTGAAGAAGTGCCATTCTCTTTATTGTCTCTCAAGAGGATGTTATTTAGTATATGAGATTTGAATGTTTTTGTTTGGTGATGAGATAAAATGGTGAGAAAGTGCTCTTTATATAGGAAAATCTCCTCCAATCAATTTATATTTTTAAATAAAGAATGGCCCACTCTTTTTTGTTTCTTTTTATATGTACTAAAAGGAGAAATGATTGAAAAAAATACCTACGTATTGAATATGATAGAGAAAATAATCAAAATTAACTTGGTTCATTTTATAACTTCTATGGGAGCTCTTGTGAGTTTCTGGATTGTATAGTTTAATAGTTAATACATAGTTTTCCAAGATCTTTGGGTAAGCACCTTGTTTGTTCATCGGTGTGCATTATTTCACCTATCTTTCGAATGGTTGCTGATAGACAATGGAGCCGACGCAACCAGCTAAAAAAGCTTGTATAAAGTACACCATCGGCTTTGATACATTACGTAGGTTTCGCTGAGTACGGAAAACCTATGCTAAACTATTAAATAACTAGAAAAGAAATTTGATTTTTCTAGTTATAAGTTCTCAATTATTTTGGTCAATTTGACGGATATTCTAAGCGCATATGTACACATGTCAAGTGGATAATATAATACAAATACTTGATGAAAAATGTTTTGACAAACTAAGGTGGTGCAATTTCTTAATATGATTAGACTTCGTAATAACATATTAGTGCGGAATTTATTGCAAAATTTTGGCTAAAATTAAGGGACGTGATAGATTATTTATTTTCAAAAAGAAAATTGTTGCGTAAACACATGTTCGTTCGTGTTTGAGTCATTTGTTAAAGAACTTGAAGTCGTGATCATACATAAACTTAATTTGTTAATTACAATAACTTGTGTAAGTATAACGTATTAATATTTAGCTTTCTTTAACTGGTGATTCTTTAATCACCTTTTTAATAAAACAACTAGGTAATAACCCGCGCCTTGCGCGGAATGTGATTATTAGTTTCGTTATTTTTAATAAAAAAGACAATAAATCTGTTTAATCTGGATATTGGTTAGGTTTTACGTTTTTTTGTTTTTAATCTTCTAAAATATAACTATTATTTTAAATTAATATTCATTTTAGTTTATTCGGTTAAAACATTTGATTTTTTGGTTTTTTCGGATAAAAACCTAAAATTAATATTATATGTTTATTTTCATATTATGAAGTTTAGATAGTTGTCATGTCGAACCAATAGTTTCATATTATAGTTTTTAAACAAATGATAGTTTAAGAAAAAGAAAAGAAAATTATTAAGACAAATCATTTCACTACAATTTGGTCGGTAGTGAAAGAAACATTAAGAAAAAATATTTCAACTTTCAAAAAAATTAGATACTTCAGCTGTGGTGAATACTTAGTTATAAGATGCTCACATCAAGGTGCACATGTATGTTTATGTAAAAAGTATATAAAAATAGTTGAAAAATATATAAAGATATTGTTAATTAATATTAAATGACATTTTTGTTCAGAATAATACATGAAAGATAAAATTAAAATTTATTTAAAATAAAAAAGACCTTGACATTAGTCATTTTTTCATCAAAAGAAAATAAAATTATATTCGTAAATAGGGGTGGACACATATCAAGTATCTGGATATTTGGAAGCATTCTTGTCAATTCGATCTTTAGCCACCTAGATATTCGGTGACTCCGATATCCGAAATGTTTTAGAATTTTAAAGAATATCCGATTTGATTCGTAAATAAAATAAAATTTTAAAAATAATTTAATAATAACATTTTATTACAAAAATAAAACATTATATAACCTTTTAATTCTAGTACCTAATATAATAAATTTATATTGTAAAACTGATATAAAGTATAATATATATAATTCTTTTCATATATGTATATATGCATATAACATATCGAATTAGATATATGTTCCTAAAAATATTGGTATTAGTGATTTGCTTCTTTTTTGGATATTGTATTTTAGTATTTGATTTGTTTCGTAAAGTTTCAAATATCAAGATTTTTTGGTTCAAATCAAAACGGATAACAAATCGAATCAAAATTTATGAATATTTTGCTCAATTTTATCTGTAAACAATAAAAATAATATATATATAGTTTGGCTTTTGATTCGTTATCTATTTTTATTCGAACCGAAAAATCCAGAGTTTTATTGGAACTATGTATGTGAGTTTTATATTAAAAAAATCACAAAGTACTTAGTGTGAACACATTTATGACTATAGTGTGAACGCGTTAACATATTTATTATCAAATCATTGTGAGGCTGCCACGTGTCTATTATAATGTGAATGCATTTATTACAATGCTTCTCTTTTAATATATAAGGGATACTGTTGTTGACCCAGGAAAAAACAATGCTGATAAAAATAAAACTAACTTGTATTGCGCGCCCGGCCAATCTCAACTGAAAAGAATCTGTGCGTTCTTAGTAATAACGATGATAATAATTCATGCATCGTCTTGCAGTTGCATATATGGTTTGTTAATACTACCGTATAAATATATATATATATATATATATTAATTAATTATAATGTCATATACGATATGTATTGTACTCTCCAGTGTACTAATGATCTTGTTTTGCTTGTACGACTTACAAACTTAAGACAATTTAACTTCATAATAAGTACTTTGACAAGCATACAAATATGCAACTACCACGATATGACGAAAATACAACACAGTCACAACAGAGTGATACATGGTTAAAAGTTACATGAAACATTAATACATGCATACATCTATAGATGTTAACAGTAGAGAGTAACAATACAAACATTTTTCTTTTGGCAACAACTATCAAAAGATTCAAAACTGCCCACATAAGCGAGTTCGAATAGTACAATAGATTTGAAAAGGTGTTAAACACCCCAGATTTGAAATTTACCATTCATATATAAACTACGGCCACATAAACTACACATATTTGGAAAATCGATAATATTTTACATAGTTTATCTCCTGACCTCCAAGATTAGTCAGGTGTTCGGACCCGGACGACCCATATTACCCAAAGAAAAAACAATGTATTAAACTATCATCCTTCGTTTATTTTCTTTAGCTAAAATTCTTTTTTTTTCTGGATCGAAAACATTATATAGTTCTTTAAGATGTAAGCAAAAAGATTATCTAGCTTTAAAGAAAATCGTAATCACTTACATTTGTCGGTCTATTTAATAATCTCAAATTATGTTTTCTGAAATTTCCATTTCGTAACACATTTTTGAATGATTAGGAGTTAATTAAGACAATGGATTAATGGACCCACCCATTTCCCCTGCCAATTATTGCTGACTCACAAAACTAACGCTATTCATAAACTCAATTAGTTTCTGACAATGAACACATCGAACCGGTTTCTAGATCCATTAATCGGAAACCGACTTTGGTTTTGGATTAGAGACAGTGGCTGACGTGGATAACCACTTAAATGTCATGTCCGTCCATGTGAGCCTTGTCTGACCACACCATACAATCATGGCTTTCATCTTGACCGTTCATTACTAACATGCCCTCCACCGTCAGCCCTCTTATCCCACTGGCCATTCTCACACCACCAGTTTTTGGATAGCCGTGGGTTAATTAGTTATAGCTCCGAGTTTCTTAATTTGGGCTTGAATGGTAACAGCTTATTTTCATAAATACATAATCATAAATATTTCTATTTTGGAATGAAATGGTGGAATGAAAGTGAAAGAAGCTAGATTTCACATAAATTTTTGGAATGCTGTGATTAACAAACAGATGTAATTTTGTGGAATCATTCGACCTTTTGGGGTTATCTAATCAATTATTTTTGAAAAAGCTCACAACCAGCCCGAATTTAGAAAACCACTCAACTAGCAAGTGGTTCTTAAAAATTATGGCTCGTTCATCTTGCTTTTCCAGTGATCGGCTCGGAGATGGCATGTTGATTGAGAACTTGTTCAATTCTGTTATCTATATGGTTTGTCTTCAAGTTTGTCCAGAGAAAGTTTCATCCAAGTTAATTGGAACCACAGTTTGAAAAAATAATTCATTTGAACCAAAATTGCTATAAAGGTAACCGAAAAAAAAAAGAATTATTGCCGTGTTATCCAAAAATGTAATAGAAGGCTATTATAGGTACGGAAACATTTAATTTTTACTTTAGTTTGCAATCTGACAGGTTTGGTAGCATTATAATGTCATCAATATTAAGATGATGATTGCCTTTGTTTTTTTTTTTTTGTAAAAAAACATTTTTTGGTCCAATCAAGTATTAGTTTTAATTTTTGCATTTGTAAAAACTAGGGGTGTTCAATCCGGATATCGGTTCGGTTTCGGTTCGGTTATTTTCGGTTTTCGGTATTTCGGTTAGTAAAATATAACTACCATTCTAAATCCATATTTACTTCGGTTCGGTTCGGTTTATATACCGTCGGTTTTCGGTTTATTCGGTTTTATACAAAAAAAAACATAATTATTTTGTTTGAGATCATATTATATGAATTTTAGAGTCATATTGTGAACAACATCATTTATTAAAAATATATTACATGTTCAAATAAATGAAAAAAAAAATAAAAATGTTTCTACCATCAAATAAAATAATCAAATCTATAACTAAAATCAAAGCTTGAAATTTTGAAAATAAAAATATGAAACAAAACAAAAACATAAAAGAAAAGTTTTTCCACTCTTCCATATTTAGTGTTCATTAAAGTCATGCTTTTCAATTGAAAATTTTCTATTAATTATTGTCCATCAAATTTACAATCTTCATATTAATTTAGTGAAAACTAAAATAAAGCAAAAAGATAAAAAAAAGACTTAGAAAATAAGATGTCTGAATTGTGATGTATTGTTATTTAGTTATAGTTCAAGTGTTCTACAAATTAAGGTTTTTTATTACTATAAAATTATGGTAATAGTTATTAACACAAATTTAACTTATGTAACAAATAGATTTTCATGTATTGTTATAAAATAGATACATATTTACATGTTTCTACTTTTAATCGGTTTTATTCGGTTTAATCGGTTATATACCAAACCATATCCAAATCTTACGGTTTTTATAAAATTATATCCATTCGGTTTATATGGTATATACCAAAACCAAACCATATTGTCTATTTCGGTTCGGTACGGTTCGGTTTTACCATATTGAACAGCCCTAGTAAAAACCATTGAATTTGTCAATCAAGATTTTTAACAAATAGATTCTCTAAATTAGTTTTTCAAAATTTTAACCAATTTATGAAAAAAAACCAAAAATCCATTTTTGTGGGCAAAAATACACACGAATTTCTTTTTATTTTTTATAGAAAGTATTATTAATAATTAATAAATAATATCTTATAAAGAGAAATTTTCCATACAAGTTTTTTAGATAAGATATCATTAAAACACTAAAGTAAATCATTTATTTGTGTCTCATATCTGTAAATAAATTATGATATTTATATATAATATTAATTAATGGTAAACCACTAGTTATTAATTTCTATAAATAAAATTATTTAATAATTTTGATAATTATTAGACACACTAAACAATAACTAAAAAAATTTAAAGCATAAAAATATAATTAATACAATATATTATATAAATTTTGAAAAATATCCATTCAAGTGTTAAAAATAAATATATTATATATAAAAATTAATAAATATTTAATAATTTGAATTATTTTTAATTTTGTATAGTTTATAGATTTTTTGTGGTTTATATTTTAGTATGATACTTAAAATTAACTTTATTTAAAATTGTTAATACATTTTTATTTTTAAATAGCAGTAACAATATTTTTAATTTTTTTATTGAAAATTTCTAAATATTTTATTGGTAGTTTTTTATTATTTTAAAATAATGCATTGATAATTTTTTGAAAAAAAAACTACGTTAAAACCAAAAACCAAAAGCTGAAATTCAAAACTCCACAAAAGAGAAATTTTCTACGATAGTTTTTTTTTAATTTATTTTTCTTACCAAAATAAGTTTTATTAAAAGGTAAACATACATTTATATTACATGGTTAACTAATCTAGAATTATGGTTTAGAGTTAAGAGATGGTGTTTTGAGGATGAAGTTTCAAATTTTAAAAAATAAAAAATAAATATTAAAATTTTCAAAATAAAAAATACTGTTTTGGTCATTTTTCTTTTGAAGATTATTTTGGTGACAAAAAAAAATTAAAAAGTGATATTTAAGAGAATTGTCCAAATCAAAAACCTGAAAATAAAAATCTTAAAGTCTAAAACCAAAATTTAAAAACTAAAAACTAAAACCAAAAACTAATTCAAACAATCATTTTTTTTTGTTTAATTTTCGGTACCAAAGTCGTTTTTCCGTATCTGAACTTTTCAATGAGATAATATGTTTTTTTTTTGAAAAAAAGGCTGATGAGATAATATGTTTCAAACCAACTTCAGTAGAACAACAAATTTGCAGAAATTGGTTGATTAAAAGATTAAATAAATGTACTAGAAAGTGTAATAAAATTAAAAGATCAACGACAAAGATATAAGAGATTTGAGATATCACAACTTTAAAGATATAAAGTAGCTTCCCATTATATTAAACGAGAGACCTAGGATTTTTACAATGATATCTTGATAAAAGTGGGATCATTAGAATCGATATAATGCGATTCGAACATTTTTTTTTATCTGTATACGATGACTGGTAATGTTCAAAATGATGGAATGATTGTGTGTTTCATTAACTTTTACTAGTCACACTAGTAAAATCACGTCTTTTTATTCACACATTTTGCGATTTCACGAAATTAATTGAATATATATGAAACCTGTATAATGCAGATTCTAAACAAATAAAAATATATCAAATATTAAATTTTTCTTTTCAGTTTTTCATCAGAATTTTTATTATTTTTAAATTGCAATTCTGCTCTTTTTAACTAGTGACATTTATTAAGTTTCACATGTTAAATCGTGTAGTTATTATCTAGATTGCTTTGTAGCCCTTCTCATTGCCAAAAATCTAAAGTTTTTTTTGCTAACTTCAAAAATCTATAGCTACATGAAAAGATAAAACATATTAAGATAGATTTTCATGTCGCTAAAGAAACCTGGAGGGCCACGTGTTCTCTAAGCTAAAACATGTATGCTTCATTGCGAAAGGAACCATGGCTGGTGGTTAAATTGAGGACAAAAACTCAATACGATGAATTTACCAGGATTCAAATCCTGGCCACTGAAAAAGTAATATTTTAGCATCTACAGAGATATGAGATAGACACCTAGTAACACATGATTATTCTGGATCACTTCTGTAGAATCAGTATATTCTTGTATAAAAATTAATCATTCAAAAAAAGAAAAAGAAAGAAATAAAGGAATGATCAGAAATGTATTTATTAGTATTAAAAGTTTAAACATAGTTACTTGTTTGTTATACTATGGACCATATAGACTATGGTTAATTCATATTCTCCCTTGTATAAGAACAATTCTGTTAATTTCTACCGAAATCCAGACATTATTCTGTTTATTTATCGCCAGGATACACGAAGAGTCAAGAAAATACAATTGCCTAAAGTAAAGAACTTTACGACATCTTGATACGATAACTTAATATACGTCTAGGGTCCTTATAAACTATTGCAATAGATTAGCCGTTTTAAGGAGTCTAGAATTCGAAATTGATTAACTATTTATTTGATAAATTCTAATTTGGCATAAGTTTAGCTTTATTGTCAACTGCGGACGATTAGTATATTCGTCAACGGTCTACATACATACGCGGAACGCGATGGCTTGGACAAACGGCGGAACGGGTAAAACAAATATTGAAATACAAGAAAATGCATTCTAATCATTGAGAAACACAAATGATTAGACCCAATATTCTTATACCGAATAATATAATGTTAAAAACATTGCTCTTATATCAGTCGTAGTAACTAACTATATATAAAGAGGCAAACAATAAACATATAGTATGGACATATTCATGAATAGATGAGATCCCTGAAGAAATGGTGGCACGAAAGAGGGAGTCACATGGCAGCCATGTGCTGATAATGATGATATCTCATCTCATTTCGCTATTGACATTTCGTACCAGGAATTTTTATATAATAATGAATTTTCCGCCCCCACCCCCTTCTAGATATTGTAATTTTTAGACAAAATAGTAGATGTGTTGTCAAAAGATATACTAATAAACTTGTAAAAGCATCTATTTGTGTTTATATGAATGTTTGACTTGTTAAACTGTGGTTGCTTAGTTTGTTCGATTATTAAAAATCCAAGTATTTAATTTGATGAGTTCTTATCAGTATTTGTTTGTCTACTAGTATTTGATAATCATAACGGGTGTGATTAAGGTGTCCCGACGACCAATTAAACTATACTAGTAGTAATATAGTGCACATTTTATTTGGGAATAATTTTCATAATCCTTACTAATTTTAGTAACCTACACATCTCACGGGATTGGCCAATTAATATGTTGGTGTCTTTCAATGAGAGTTTATAACGGCAATCAATAATACCAAGGGTCGAAAGCTGTATATATGATCCATGTTTCTTTTTTTTTTGAAGAAAAAATATATCTTTGTCTTCTATTATGATCCATGTTTCAGTATGTTCTTTCAGTTTTAATGCTAGTAAATTTTTTTTTGCTAACTTTAATGCTAGTAAATTTTTAAGTTAAACCCCAAAAAATTACTAGCACTTTTTAATGCTAGTAAGCATTTTTTTAATAGTAGTTAAAAAAAGTTATAGTCAACCTCCAAATGATCGAATCATGTGTGATTCAGTATGAAATGAATACAAAATTATAGTCATTCATTCTAATGATTAATCTCGGTAATGGTCAATTAAGCTATGACACTAATTAGCAATTACCTAGATAATTACGGTGACTATTATCTTAAAACGGGTAACTTTTTTTTTTAACTTTAGAACGAGTTGGCATAATTATATACTAGTAAGTAGGATGACTATTGCATCTTGAAACCAATCTATATACAATCAGAAACATAAAATAAGAACTATGTTTCTTGTATCTGAAAAAAAACTTTTGAAACATGTCTATATGTTCTGACTATTGGTATATAGATTTCTTGCAGTTACAACTCACAAATGTTTCTAGATACAAGTATCAAACTCTTGCTCCACCCTCCCCCCTATAGTTTACAGGTCCTTGCTCTTGAGACGTAACTAGTCATCAACGGCAATTTACAAAAGAAAAAAACGAAACACGCCAAAATGTAAAATTGCAACGCAGAATATCTAAAGAAACATTTATTTGTTTCCTTGATTCGTCGGTTAAACTAACAAAAGTAACATAAACCATCTAACAATTCTTACATGTCATCATTACCTTCATGTTACTAAATTACTATGTACAACCACTTCATTAAAACATTAGTAGCAAAGATCAATGGTGATGCAAACCTAAACTAAGAAGATGGGGTTTCTTTTACATCTTTAAGAAAGATCAATACCGACAACTTTAGCCGGTTCAGCTCTTTCCGTCAAGTTATCACCAAGCTCCACCCCAAGCTGTCCTCTATCCCCTGTCCCAAACGCATAGACCGTTCCTGACTCTGTCATTGCAAATGTATGACCACCCCATGATATAGAGTTTGTCAAACTCACATGAACCACACGCTCTTTTATCTCCTTCAACGACGAAACCAGATTTGGTGTCAGTGTATTGTCATCCTCATCCCCCTGCTGAAAACCCCCAAATGAAAATAAAGACACCATTGTCTCAAACACCGAAAACAAAAACACACAGAGAGACTCACCTGACCAAGATTGGCGAACTCTCCACTACCAAATGAGTAAACCTGACCATCATCAGACACAACAAAGGTTGTGTAATCTCCTGTGGCGACGTGGACTGCTTTAACATTTTTTAATCCCTCAACCACCTTGGGAGCCAACTCAGACTCTCCGGTTCCGTGACCCAAGCAGCCAAACCGTCCCCAACCCCACGTGCAGACTCTCCCATCTCTCCCCACCGCCGCAGCATGCCATGTCCCTGCTGAGATCATAACCGGTTCCATCTTCAAAACACTGAACTCCTCTATCAACCGAGGCTGTTTCTCACTGGCTTGTGTACCATGCCCAAGCTTCCCACCCAAACCGCATCCAACAGAGTAAACCGACCTACACACAAGCAAAGAAAAGTAAGCACATGCTAACCGGGTTAAGACCATAGAGTGTGGACTCACATGCCGGTAGGTTGACATGCCAGAGCAAGAAGATAGCAAAAACCAGCAGCAATTTGCACAACCGGAATGTTCTCCAAGGGCCCCAACAAAGGATGAGGCAACACACAGTTACGGTCACTTCCATGACCAAGTCTCTCATCTTTTCCCCATGATAATGTATAGACTCTCCCTTCTCTAGACAAAACCGCTGTGAAATGATATCCAATAGCAGCTTGAACCACGAAGATCTCCGTCAGGGACTTGACTCTTTGTGGAGTTGTGATGAGCTTAGTTTCTTGGTCTTCTAATCCAGGCTGGCTAAAACAATCTTTCCCAAAGGCATAAACTTCACCAGCGTCGCTTATTAACATTGTTCTATCAGCGCCAATAGCTGCCTGAATAATCCTGATCCCGGAGAGTGATCTGCAAACTCAATGCACACTTCAACATTAATTAATGCTAAAAAATCTGAATAAATCAGAGAAGTGAGTGAGTATAACCTGATTGGTCTAGGCTGCCAAGTGTCTTCAGTAGTTCCTTGTCCGAGTTGTCCTGAAGTGTTGGATCCGAAAGAGTAAACAACTCCTTTTGATGTCACTGCAATGCTGTGACCAGGACCAGCGAGTGCTTGTGATTTCTCACGTCTGCAACCTAATTCACCAGCTAGCAAGAACCTCAGAACCAGCTTCCAGGAGCCTCCGCACTTCCTTTTGATCTCTTGGCGGTCTTCCTCTCCCATGTGTTCGAATATCGACTTCTTTAGGCAAATGTCGAGAGCTGCGACCTCTGAGATGGAGAGTTGAAGGTCCGGAGAGAAGTTTGCAGGCTTCCTAAAGAAGGAACACGTCGCCTGAGGAAAAAAACAAAATCAGCAACCATACACAAAGACATGGAAACAAGAAAGAGCTTGCCTCGAGTTTGGCAAGGTCACGAGGAGACAAGTCACAAGTTGTGAGGAGGTGAAGGACAATGGAAGGACAAGAAGCCAAGAAGAACTCTCCGGGAGCAGAGTTGTTGCCAAGGCAGTGTCGTTTCAGAGACAGAAAGGAAGGCAATGGCAACTCCATAGCCGCGAGGGGATTCTCAGGGATGATGCTACAGAGTTGTAGCGTAGTAGAAGGGCTAACAATACTATTTGATGTTGTAGTAGTAGTATCCATTGGGCACTGCTCTCAACCAAATGTTAATATAATAAAACTCACTGAAAATCAGCAAAAACCATATGACTAGTGCATTGTTCAGTCCTGTGATCTATATAGTTAGTTTCATTGGTAAAGATAGAATCTTTGGTGAGAAACAAAAAAAAAGGAGCTACCTTTGATTGATGCTAAGTAGGGATAGAACACCGATCGTGATATAGAGTAGCGAGAGAAATGATGTTGATGCTTAAGCCAAATAAGATCACAGATGATCAAACATCAATAACTGTAGAGATCTTCACAACTGATTAAACAAAACCCAGATCAGAATGGTTAGTTGCATATTTCAACCGATCAGTCGATAAAATAACATAATCATAAGATTTTGTGTGTTACTGTGAGATCGTGATCGTCGATCGGTGGATATAGAAAGATCATTAAAATTTTACCAGAGTTTGTTTGGGACGGACCAACAAAGTTGAGATTGTGAATCAAAGGGACTTGAATCTCCGTGAATAGAGATTGTTCATTTCGTTTTGGATGGAAAGGAAGAGAAGATTTGAGGAAAGCTTATTACACACAACACAAATCCCCCTCTTCTAAAACGTTTTCCACAAACAAAAGCGATTAGGTGTCAGCCTCCACAGATAGACAATATAAAATATTCATAAGTCCACTTGTCTACAAAAGCCCAAGTCCATTCTTCTTTTTTTGCCACATTCATTCACCTTGGTGGTGTTGAGAAAGCATCCCTTCTTCTTTTCTATGTGTAATCGTCACTACGGAAGACAAACCTTTTAACGATCAAGGCGGATGAATGCATATTTATTTACATAATTATTGTTATTATAGATGATGGACATTTGATCCAATTGAATAGTAAACTCGAAACACACTATGTAATTATGATCAATAGTTTCACGAACAATGATTATATGCTTTATTTTAGACTGTAACTCACATATTCACCATCCTTCCATAGGGAGTTACTTTTTATTGGTTGTTCTATTCCGGTTTTGTTACCCAGACCACCTCAAGTTTGAGTAATAGAATGGCTTTTTGACGTAAAAAAAAAAAATAATAAAAAAAACTCGCATATTCACGATCAACAGTTTTATCTGCACCACATCTATGATATAAATCTTTCTACAGTACTCTAGATTATGACAAAATGGTTCTATTTTACTATAGAACCTGCGATTAATCCAGCATCCATAAATCAGTAGAAGCTGCATTTCTATGAATCGAAACTTTTATTTAATAGAAATTTACTACACATAACACCGCTAGCCAAAAAAAAATTCGTACACAGAAAGAAAAATTTGTAAAAAATGAACAAATCTTTGCACTGTAATAGAAATTACGATGATTTCATTTCCAAAGAAACAAAACTGCACTGTATAGTATAAATTACGATAATTTGATTTCCAAGTTAGAACAAATATGTGCACTATATCGTTGGAAATGATCCTTGGGAAAATTGTAATAACGACCGAAGATCATTTAACTTTTATGTGCTTTAGGTGAAAAGATAAATGAATAAACGATGTCTAAATGAATCACAAAGTATATTTTCAAGTGCATGGATGGGTAGCGTTTGCTAGAGACTACACAGGGGCATGGCCGACACTGAGTACACTCTAGTTGATGGTGCCGGGCTACTTGCACGTTCTTTTGCACCAAACTGACTAAGAGCATCCGCATCAGCGGATTAAAAGGAGTTCATGAGCTGAGGTTTATAGGCCTAGAAAAAAATATATTATAATAATCAAGCAGCTCTATGCCACGTGAACTCGTTTCGCCACACTCCTTCCGCATGAACCCGGATCATTACTGTTTAACGGGTTCCACGCCACGTGACGGCCTGCTATTGATCAGTTTATTTTTTTATTTAAAAAAAAAATCAAACGAAAAATAAAAATAAAAATAATAAAAAAGTCAAATTGTGAACTCCAGCCGGGAGTTCATTAATGCGCTTGCTCTAAGATGCTTCTTGATGTTTCCAAGGCTAGAGAGACATGGTGTGGAGGTAAAAGTTGGAGACACGCTAGGGATAAGATAACATTACTTTAAGTTCTTACGTTATGGGATTTGGTATCTTAGCTAGGCTGTTGTTTTCCTGAGACTTTTTATTTAATAAGGTAGACTAATATCACTATGTGCTGAAATCCAGTTTTCGTCTTCAGTAATTCTTCCCTTCCACCTTGATAAATTTTCTGTCTTTCTTCTTCTTTGGTAAGCAAGCATATGAATTTTGATATATGAAAATGACCGAGTTTAATAATATATCAAATAGTAAAAGATGATCCAAAGCATAGCAAGCAAAATGATGGAAGGCTTCTAACTATTGACATTCAGAAGGATTTTTAGTATCTGATATTTTCATACAATTTTACGAGATGATAAATTTTAATATTTATTGTACTTTATAAAATTACAATTATTCGAACTTTTCCGATCATATCAGAACATAACAAATGGACTGCAATCAAAGCAATATTTTGTCCACACTAAGACTAGCATCAAATAAACCAAGCAGAACAATTTGCATTTACAGTCAACCAACAAATAATAAACTAACAAAGATATGTCGACCAAAAAAAGTTAATATATTTTTGCTAGTTTTTTAAATTTCACAATTTTGAAAATGTTGAACAGTAAGCTCTACTTATCTTTACATAAGAACAATACCATTGTCTATAAATCTGTATTTATTGCAAAACCCAAATATCTGTGAAGAATTAATTATTTCAAAGTTATAATTAATTATTTATCTCTTGAAATAATGTCAAAAAAATATCGAGAGTACTGAAAATAAAGAATAAAAGACTTTATAGTTTTGCAACAAAAATAGTAAAAATATTAAAATGTGAATTAAAAATTTAAACCAAGACAAACAGGAGGGAAGTGATAAGAAAAAGGAGAGTGGGACATATAAATATGTGGCTCAAACCTCAGCAAAATCTCCAACTCTCTCCTCATTGGTTAAGACAAGTATCCAGAAGCCTTTCATTTCCACTCATCCTCCTTCCCTCCTTCTCAGCTTGTCATATACACACAAAAAAATCATCTCACAGACTCAAGTCTCTCCCTCTCTCGCATCTTCAAGCTCTCTCCGATCATCAATGGCGGCGACTATGGCGACATCAACCAAATGCATGTCCCTGAACACATCTCCTCCTAAACCCCTAAACCAAACCAAACCCATCTCCTCCTCAAAACACTTCATCACCCTCCCAACTCCACCAAAACCCACAGCCTCCCTCGCCGTCACAAGCACCGCCCTCGCCGGAGCCGTCTTCTCCGCCCTCAGCTACTCCGAGCCCGCTCTCGCCGCTCACCAAATCTCCCAGCTCGCCGCCGCCGCCGTGTCCGAAGGCAGCGACAACCGCGGCCTAGCTCTTCTCCTCCCGATCGTCCCGGCCATCGGGTGGGTCCTCTTCAACATCCTCCAGCCAGCTCTCAACCAGATCAACAAGATGCGCGCGAGCAAAGGAGTCGTCGTGGGTCTCGGCGGCATCGGTGGTGGTCTCGCTGCGTCGGGGCTCTTGACGCCGCCGCCGGAGGCAGTAGCGGCGGCGGAAGCGGCGGAGAGAGCTGGAGATAACAGGGGACAGTTGTTGCTGTTCGTGGTTGCACCGGCGCTGCTTTGGGTTCTTTACAATATATTGCAGCCGGCTTTGAACCAGCTCAACAAAATGAGGTCTCAGTGAAAACTCTTTATAATAAATAAATATTAATCATCGTTCGTTGGGGTTTAAACGTATGATTAATCCTTTGTTTTATGTTAAGTTTTGGACAATTATCATTGTTATATATCTCGCTTACTATATACTCAATTTAACCCTTGAAATGGTTCATCAACATAACCTATCGTAAATAAATCTTTATATACATAATTTACATCAAAACATGAAGTTAGTTCTAATGACTATTGTCTAAACATTTTTGCATGCTTTACTGTCTTTTTCTCTTTGTGCTACATCTTTAAGATTATAGCAGCATCAAGTTACAAATATTTTCTTGACCAAAGGCTTTTCTAACATTGTCATTTTGTGAGGATAAAATGAATTACTTGCTCTGATTCCACATGAGCAGTATTACTTTTCCATTGTGCTCTATTCCTAGTCTGGAGTAGAAATGTTGTTTGTTGCTATGGAGAAAGTGATTTTTTTCTTTGCTCATTGTAAAACGAAAAGATCTAAGGTTCTCCTACAAAATTTGTTAAGTTCCATTGGCTGCTCTGGTAATTTAGATGGTCTTTCTCCCAAGTAGGAAGAACAGTAAGTCTATGTTTCAAATCTAGAAAAAGTTAACTCATGGTCCAGGATCGTTGGGAGCCTTCCATGAAGTTATGGACTTATTCATATGTGCCTTCCCGGAATTGATCAGAGCTCCTCCATATGCGGGAGTGAAGTGTTGGTGGGGAAGTTGAAATTCTCCCACGTGCTGTATGAGTATCTGAACACGAAATTTCCCGTAAAGGTACATATGAATAAGCTCATGAAAGGCACATATATAAGTTCCTAACTTCCTGGAAGAGTCTAGGTGACCCTGCACCTGAATTTCACCTTTTTTTAGAATTGAAACTCACGATTTTACTGTTCTTTCCATTTGGGAGAAATACCATATATCTAAATGGCCGGAGCGGTCCATGGGACATGACCAATTTTATAGGAGTACCTTTAGTCTTTCAATTAACAATGAGTAGAGAATTTCTGTCTTTCTTCATGACTGCAAACAACGTTTTCTTCTACTTAAGACAACGGATAGAGCACAACGGAATAGCAATACTGCACGTGTGGAATCAGAACAAGTTTGAATACAGATGTTCGTATAACGTAACTTCTCTGGAATTAGTACAAGAATGTGTTAATGCTGCAATCTACAAATTACAATGCAAAAATGTTTGTGTTCGTTCTGCAAGAACGTTTGCCCACCTGATTTTGAAATTAAATATGAACATGAATATCACATCGTTCGTTGGGATTCAAATATGATAAGCCTTTGTTATGGACAATTTTCCTTGTTATATATCTCGCTTACAATATACTCGATTTGAAACTGGTCAGTCTCTCTCCTCCCTCAATTTCTCTCACGAACAGCAGTCTCTCTCTCTTACGGTGCTTTGATTTTCCCCCGGCGTGTGGTGGCGCGTCCGCGCGCGTGCCGGCGCCGGAGGTCCTCTGTTTCTCGTTTTATCATTCTCGTTTTGCTGCCGCTCCGTCTCTCTCGTTCCCCTTCGATATGCACAAAGTTCTGGGTTAGGGTTTGGTCTCGGAGGGCGCTCCGCTGCAGAGGAGATGCAACTCCGACGGCTTATCTGCTTTCTCTGGATCCTTGGTGAGGAGGCTGAACGGTGGTTGGTTGTTGCAGTCGGCTCTTGGGTTCAGGACATAGATCTTTTTCTCCTCAGATCTAGTCCGGTTTCTCTCTGTTCGAGAGGAGAAGAGACGGTTTGATTCTTCCTGCTCGTCGGTGGTTCTCCGCCTCTGGTCTAGGATGTCATTCGGCTCGGGTTGGTGTTTCTTGGTTCTCGTCGGTGTCGTCGAGCGCTGGTCTCTCCTTTCCTTAGTCTAAGTGTGCGCCGGTGGATCTCATTATCACGGTGGCGAGTCTTGTAGCTCGAGTTCGCAGGTGGGTTGGTCCTCGAGCTCTGTTCCGGCTCGTGTAGGTCTTGTGCTAGGTTCAAAGGGCGGTTGTCTGTGCCTCCTGAGTGGCCTCTTGCAAAGCCGCTTCACTTCAGATCTTCTCTACTCGATCCCTGGTTTGTTTGTCCTCTGAAGGCGACGGTCTTCGGTGAGGATTAGGCCCTGGTTCTTCATACTGTCTTTGCTGTCGCAGGAGACGGATTCTAGCAGCACGGGTTTTAGTTCGTCGGTTCTCGACGACTTCAGGCGTTGTAGCGATTCACGTCGACGCTTGGTCCTCGTTCACATCCCAGCATCACTTAGGTTTTCTTGAGCTTAGTGGTGGTGTGCGTGACAAATTCTGTGCAGGTTCGGGGCTTCAAGGCAAGGAGTACGGAGGTTACGACCGTTTTGGCTCGAGCAGATTGGTTTCTAGTCTGTTCTGTGTCTAATAAATGCTCTGTTTGGTTGCGGCTGGAGTGCTTGGCCCTTGCCGCTGCTGCTTGTTCTTGTGGGCGGAAGCTAAGAAAGTTCTCCACGAGCTGGTTTTGGGTGAGTCAATATCTTAAAGAGCGGATCATCGGGGAGGGCCAAAATTACCGGGTTCCGGCTCTCGGGTTAACTGTGACTCTTCCTTTTGTGGCAAGTGGATGGTGCTGACTTAGTCAAGCTTCGAGGCGATGGCTTTGGTTTGTCGTGTCTGCCCCGGTTTAGACTAGATAGAGTTTCTGTTTAGGATTTTATTTTCATTTTTCTGCTATTAGTTTCTTTGTATTTCTGTCAAAAATTTAAAAACTTGGTAATAATATCTTTACATTTTTACCAAAAAAAAAAAAAAAAAAAAAAAAAATATACTCGATTTAACTCTTCATCTTTTCTACCGCCATCATTTGTCCGTATACTGTATGTTTTTTTTTTTTTGGTTTCAAAATCATCAACATAACCTATCCAAAAATACAATGTTTATATAACTAATCTACATCAAAACCTGAAGTTAGTTCTAGTGACTATTGTCTAAAGATGAAAAATGTCACACTGTATGGGTACATTTTTGCATGTTTTTTTTCTTCTGGTTTACCTGCCATGTTCTGTTTGTGCGACATATGAGATTATAGAAGCATAAGTTGTCATTAATTTATTGACAAAAGGCTTTCTATCATTAAGTCATTTGTGAGGATAAAATGAACTGCTTGCTCTTATTCCACACGTGCGGTATTGATATTTCGTTGTGCTCTATTTATAGCCTTAAGTAGTAGAATATGTTGTTTGTAGTTATAGAGAAAGACGGAATTTGCTCTCTGCTCATTGTTAAATGAACACCGAAGGTGCTCCTATAAAATTTGTCTAGTCCCATGGGCCTCTCCTGTAATTAGATATGTTTTCTCCCCAAGTAAAAAGAACAGAAAAACCGTGAGTTCAGATTCTTAGAAAGTGAACTCCACGTGCAGGATAGTCTTAGACTCTTCTAAAAGCTAATAACTTATTTCTATGTGTCTTCTCGGATCCGAATCTGAGCTCCATCTGCGGGAGTAAAGTATTGGTCGAGAAGTTGAAACTCTCCCACAAATAATCATCTGATTCACTGTTGTTTGAGTATATGAACATGAAATTTCCTGTATCTAGGAGTTCTGCCACCATTGCCAGAGATTTATCGTTTTCCCTTAACAATCCCATTGAGAAGATGATGGTGTTAACTGATTGATCTAAGAGAATGAGGCAAACATTATATATTTTTAGTGAGACAAGACTAAACCTCTTCACGGTTCAAACAGAACACTAAAAATTATAAAGCTAGCCTGATTAATTGTGTAACACCATTATCTTCTCAACGGGATTTGGTATGGTGGCAAAGCTCCTATATACATGAAATTTCTTGTTAAGATACTCAAACAACACCGAATCAGACTACTGTTTGTGGAAGAGTTTCATCTTCTCTACTGATATGTTAGTCCCCCAGATGAAGCTCTAATTTTATTGGGAAGGCGAATAAGTTCCTAACTTTCTGGAAGAGTTCATACGACCCTACATCTGGAGTTCACTGTTCTTTCCACTTGGGAGAAAGACCGCCTAAATTACCAGAATAGCTCATGGGATCAGACAAATATAATAGAAGCACATCTGGTCTTCATTTAACAATGATTAGAGAATAAATCCCGTCTTGTCTTTCTCCATAACTGCACACATCTCTTCTAAACAACGCTTAAGCTTTGCCTAAAGACTTGAGATTAATAAGTGTCTAGGATGCCTATCATCCTGCCAGAGACTAACCAGTGGCTAGTTGTTGAGTTTTTAACCTTTTGCTGATTAATTTGTAGATGGACCATCTTACCTGCCGTTGGCCACCTAATGTCTTGTGTTTGGTTGTCAACTACTAATGAATTGATGTGTGTAACAAACTAAATTTGTGCAACACAAATAGGCAATAGCCACATGGGTTGGTTTCTTTAAATCGGTGTCATCCGTTTACTCAGAAATAACCTGTAAACGTTACAAAACATCTCGTTTTTTGGGTTTACATTTCGTTACTCACCGATGTAACCAATGACACACTGACAAACTATTGCTGAGGCGTATTGGTTGGCTTAGGAGTGTGATGATAGATATACATCATAGCTTAGTTTTTTTTTTCCCGACATTTAGTTTTATTTAAATAAATAAAGAGCAGGAGAGGACATGAATGATTAGTGGACGTTCTGGTTTTTAATTTTCAAAATAAGGAAACAACCTTGGAAACATCGGAAACTAAAGCGTACAAGTCTTGCAAAAGTCTAAACAGAAACTTGCAAGAAACCAAGTGCTGCAGAAGAAAATCATGCACCCTCGAAAAGTTTTCATTCCTTTTTCCTCGAGTCTTTAAGCATACCTTTCTTCCTGATCTGGAGGCACCTCTTAATGTTAAAGGATTCAAAGACGCTCTCGGGCAATGAAGAGACAACATAACCCATGAGGGCGTGAGGCCAGTAAGGTGTGCAGCGTGCTTCATACCCTACAAAACGCAGTGCTGCCTTTGCGTATCCCTCTGGAGATGCCACTAAGAACGATGCTCTTCTTATTGATGTCATCTTTGTCGCAACATACAAGGGTACCTATGAACACAACCACCCTATTTTTAGCCATATAGTCAAGAAATAAGAAAAGGTTATAGAGCAGTGTGAGCCATTAAGTTGTTTTGGTACTATTCAACTCCACACTCTGCTACAGAGAAGGAAAAGGCCACAAACTATTACAAACTCGTACATAATCTTTGGCGTAAGGATTCTGCATCCGTAAATGGTTAATCACTTAATGGTCACGGTTCAGATTTCCTAATTCTCTCTAGCTTTGACATTATGTCACATAAACGGCCTCAGCAAATATACAAGTATTCAGGAGCAAAGAGACATGTGATGCTAATAGTACCAATACCTCATCAGCAAAAAAAATCAGATAGCTTCAAACTAAAATAATCTTATTTTCTTATTTTTTAAGCTATTCCCAGCATGAACACTAAGGAGACCATGAAAAATAATCATTGAACCAAAAACTTCAACCTTTTAAATTAAATAGAACCATTAAAAACAAATATCCCAGCTCCTAGTGATTCAAGAAACAACTAGCATGTCTTCTAGGGGGTTCAATAAAAACATTATATTGTCTTGATTGTCAGACAAAACTTATGAGTTATGTCACTACTATTTAGTTATCCGACCTTAACCTATGATCCCACTGAAGGTACCATTGTTTTTTCTAACAAAAAGACGCATTTCAAAGCAATACCAGATCAGTACACAAAAGGCTCACCTGGCATTGAACATCAATCCCACTCTTCTTGTACTCAACATGAAGACACCTCGTGAACTGATCCACGTACCTGAAACAAACATGCAAACCAAAAGAACGTCACTACTTAAAAACAACTCAACCCATCAAGTACCAAACAAACAACACTCTTTGATTATTCTAGAACTCCTTACGTTTTAGCACCGGCATAAACAGAGTAGAAAGGATACGAAGGGATAAGCGCAGCAGCACCAGAACCCATATTAACAATAGCCCCTCGCTTCCTCTTCAGCATATTCCCCAACACAGCCTGAGTCACCTTCGTCGTCCCCTCAACATTGATCTTAAGCAAGTTCCCAAGCAGCTCCTCATCCACCTCGTGAAAGTACTTCGCGTAAGGATACGACATCCCCGCGTTATTAATCAGAATCCCAACCTCCAGCCCCTCGATCGTCTCCTTGATCCTCCTCACTCCATCGTCGATATCACCGGAGAAGTCCATCACCACGGTCTTGATCTCCACGTTGGAGTGTTTGGATCTGATGGACTCGGAGACGTCTCTGAGCTTGTCGGGGTTGCGGGCGACGAGGACGAGGTTGAGTCCCTTGCGGGCGAGCTGAAAGGCGAAGGCTTTGCCGATGCCGTCGGTGGGGCCGGTGATGATGGCCCAGGAGCCGTAGCGGCGGAGGTTCTTGGCGGGGCGGAGGAAGTAGATGTAGAGGGAGTTGATGAGGGAGAGGGTGAACTTGAGGATGGAGATGGACCCGAGGGCGAAGAGGAGGAGGAGCCATGAGGGCTGGGATTTGAAGTAAGTGCAGATCTCCATTGAGACTGGGTTTTGGAGATGGAGATGGAGATGGAGAGAGAGAGAGAGATTTAAAGAAGGGAGAGAATTGAAGAAGAGGGAAGGTGGATGGAAGTAGATGAGCAGAAAACCACCAGACTTAACTACTCTCTCTCTATTCTGTTCTGTTCTGTCTAAGTTTTTTATTTTAGTTTGGTGTCGTCTTCCTTAACATTTTGTCATGTGAATTTATGAAACTTGGCACCTCCGATGTTGACATAGGTATCTAACATTTTTTGTATTTTTCACAAATGTTTATACATATGTTAAGATTACGGTTTGGCAAAATTAGCCGAAACCAAACTGCAATGATGTTTACAAATATCCGAACGAGCCATGTTTCTTTATACCCAAAAAAATCAAAAACTAAATTAGAACTAACAAAATTACAGTTTATATACTTCAAAATATTAGTTATATTTAGTTTTAAATTAAAATTATTTAAAATTAATTTTCTAAAATGAATTACAGTAAAAGTCTAATTATTCTACTATTTTTTATAAACTATTTTAGATTAGGGACTCTGGTTTACCTGATATTTTATTTAAAATTTTTGATCATCCGTACGTTATCCAAAAAAGTCTAAATTATCTAATTTTTTAATCTAAAATAATTAAAATTAACTGTCACATTCTTATCTAATTTTTCCGGATATAAGTTGATTGATTTTCAATTTTACTACCTGAACCGAATTGTAAAATCATAAACATTGTACTTTCACATAAAACCAAAAAAAAATCATATAGATCCTCATTGTACTTTCACATACATTTTTTTATGTGAATCCAAATCATTCGTTCTAATTAATTCCTTCTTAGTATTGGGTTGTAGATGAAAAATTCCTTTATATTGAATATCAGAAACTTCCTTTTCTTACCAATGAGTAGATCATGATAGTTGAAGACTTGAAGTAAAAGAAGTTTCTGATATATACTTCCTATATTTCATTTTGATACTAAATCTTGAACATCAAAGCACCAGTGGTCTAGTGGTAGAATAGTACCCTGCCACGGTACAGACCCGGGTTCGATTCCCGGCTGGTGCAGTTCTGAGCTATGAAGAAAAGGCTTAGCGTTGGTTGGGTCCTTCGCATATTCTGATTATGATGAGTAGCCACCGTCCTGAGCTCAATTTTTTTCCCTTCCGATTTTCTCACTTCATGAAAAAATTCAGTTTAAATTGACTACTATAGTGAATCTACATATTTCTTTCATTTTTATAGGGTGACCATTCTCGTGTGATTTTTTTTGCATGTTCTTGTATTTCAGTTTTCTTGTGATTCACATTCAAGTTGAGTGAAATATAGGATTTATATTGAACAATATGTTTACTTACATATCAAAATGATAAATTCAAGCTGAGATAACAACTTGCAAAGTTGCAATTCAAACACAAGGATCAAATGGTAAAACAGCATATGCGGTATGTTCTGGATTATGCTAGTCATGGGATATGTTTGATTTGGTGTCTTTTTGCTCTTTTAGAGACTAAAGAGAAACTCTATGTAATTAAAGAACACAACTGTTCTTCGCTTGAGCTAAATTTCATTTTGTAGTGTCATCCACATCACTAATAGTCTTCGCAACTGTCTTGAGCCATCTTGCAAGATTGATCAAGAACGGTGTGTACACAAAATAGCAAGTTGTTGTCCAAGTGATCAATCCCTTCACCATAAAACAAAAAGAAACACTCTTTAAAAAAAAATATTGTTGTTGCTTCAGTTGGATGCATGTATAAAAAGCTATTTTACCTGACCAAAGATCTCTATGTTTGCTTCTGGATAGTACCACAGATGAAAGAATCTGTTAAAAGTCATGTTACGTCAATCTTTTAAGACTTCTTTTTATATAGAAAACAAAGAGATGGCCTAAAGGACTGAATCGCCACGGTTTTATTTACTTACTGCATAATGGGGATTTCAGCTAAGGGACAGGCGATACCGAGGAGACAGGCGATGGTGAAGCCAAGCCAGGTTCTATCTAGAGAGAACCATAGAAACTCTGCTAAGGCAAATAGAATGTAAGCTTCTATGTTGTCTGAAACTCCAGCTTTGTACATTTCAGCACTTAGCTCTAAGAACAACACCAGTGCTCTGTTTCATTCACCAACCCGTACACAAAGTAGTCAACTTCTACTGTCCATTTGACTAGAAGTCGTTAAAAACACAACACTTACAAAAGTGAAACTACGGTTTTGTCCAGGTTGCCACGTGGAGGCTTTGTAGAGGTTTTATCATCCAATAGAAGTTGCAGCAAACCTACTGTGCAGTAAAATAAGCCAAGCAAGAACGGTACCTGAAGAAGAAAGAACACATTATACGTGATTACAATATTAGAATGTTTGTGAAATGATTTCAAAGACTTGATGGTTTCTTGAGAAACAAGTTACCCAGATGTTAGTGTGAAGAGGACCGATTTGGAAAGCTCCGTTTTTGTAAACCACGAGATCGACACGTGAGTGGAGACCATCGAGAAGAGGACCCAAGACGAAGCCTGAACCAAAGAGCGAGAGACTTGTTGGGACGATCCAAGATTTTCCCGTACCGGTTTTGCTCTGCCTCTGCTGATTCAGGCAGATGATTTTTCGAACAGGTGACCGGTTTGGCCCATTTGGTTTTGATAGTCTGATGAGAGTAGTTGAAGGAGAAGAAGATATCGCTAAGACGAACATCTTTCAGTTTCGTCCATAAGAAAATCATAATTCAATTATTTTACCAATTTATAAATGACTGGATGAGAGGTTTCTGATGATATTTAATCAGTATATTGAGGATTAACACTAGAAAATGTACATCAAAGCACCAGTGGTCTAGTGGTAGAATAGTACCCTGCCACTGTACAGACCCGGGTTCGATTCCCGGCTGGTGCAGATCTGAGCTGTGAAGATAAAGGCTTGGCGTTGGTTGGGTCCTTCGCATTTATTCTGATTATCAGATGACATTGCCACCATTCTGAGCTCAATATTTTTTTGCGTTCCGTTTTTCTCACTCTTCATGAAAAGTTCAGTTCAAATGTCAACTACTATAATGAATCTACATAAAACAATATGAAAGAAATATATACATGTGATATGACCCCTGTTCGAAACTACGCTAGGCGCTAGTCGGGCGGTAACTTCGGGCCTAGCGAGTTACCGAAAAATCGGGGATTAAGCGGGATATACGCGGGGCCTAGTTTTTAATATTTTTTTATTTTATTTAATAATTAAAATTAAATATATAACTTAAATAACATTATAATGTGATAATTTATATACACTCAAATTTATATCAATAACTAACTTTAATAAAATCAATTTTTTAAAAAATATATGTATATAAACAGGTCTAGACAATAAATAAGGAATTAATTAGAGATTAGTTTTTGTACTTTTATTATAAGTATATGCGCGTAAAACGTCAAAGAGTTGATGTCTCCAAGTGGTCAAGACCACTTCTATCACGCGTGGGCAACCTGAGTTCGATACCCCATCTGTGCAAAATATTTGTTTTCGCATTATAATGTTAAGGCACAAGAGTCCCACATCGGTTACACAAAAAAAAGGAAGAGAAATACGACTCTATATATATGTCTTCTACATGAGATGTGTTTGTTAAGATATCGGGCTTCAGTAAAGCCCAAAGATATTACTATTAAATAAAATTTTGGGCCGATTAGTTAGTTTGACGAGCCGACTAATCGCTTTATTGGGCCGATTAGTCTGTTTTTGGGCCGACTAACTGGTGTCCGATTTTATTAACCGATTTGGTCAAAATCGCAGCAGTAGTGATCCGAGTAGCGACTAGGCGGACGCCTAAGCGGCTAGGCGCCCGCGTTTTTGAACAGGGGATATGACACACATAGAGGTATGGTTCTTATTGAGCCGGTTTTGCAGCATAAGGCTTAAGCTTTAAAAGGATCTAATGCATTAACTGGAGAATCTACTTGATGAACTTAGGTGTGAGCATTCTCGTGTGATCTTCGTTTGCATGTTCTAGTATTTTCAGCTCTCTTGTGATTCACATTCATACTCATCACATTCTAATTTTGCGTAGTACAGTAGTCCGAGAACCCAAATTAGTAATGCCTAATACATTATTATTTTTGTCATTGATACAACACACAAATTAATCGGTTTACTTTGTAGACTTGTTACTTATACTAAAAATCTTTTTATTTGAGAATTTAAATTGTTTTTTTTGTTTATGTTTTTCTAAATAAAATAATTAATCCTGATTTCTGATTTTTAAGTGGAAGCAAATGAATATTAATATGGTGACATGTTGCACGTAAAAAATGGAACTCTTGCAAGATTAGTTAAATTTTCTACCAGGTTGGTCTATCAGTTGAGCTGTTGCTACAATCAGCGTTGCAAAGAAACAAGAAAATGCTGTAAACTTATAGCAGTAAGTCCATTCTGTTAATTTATGTGTGATTTCATGGAAAGCAAAAAGGCGATCCAAGTGCCTTTGTGCATAAAAATCTGAATTACTTTAGGAAAACATCAGAAAATGGGTTGTATGAAAATGTCTTTTAAATTTGATCCAATACTCAAAGAACCATAACTAAAGTCACTTAAGCTAGCTTCATTCTTTTTCTCGTGTTACAAGAGCAACTATGAAACCAATAAAGAGTCACTACAACTGAATCTTGACTTATGAATCAATGGATCCATACATTCGGTTTTCAGATTCTTGTCCCAAGATTTGAAGACTAGCCATAGTTGCTATAGAAATAGCAAATAGTTATATATTCTCTGTGTATACATTGTAACTAAACCGAACTATCTTTGATTTTTAGGGACAAATAAAATGGCCGAGAACATTCAAATCTAGTTTAAAGTCTTTAATCTATATGTCTTGAAGACTAGCCTTGGAACTTAGCAAATAATAAGACTAGCCTTAGCTGCTAGAAACTAGAGTTCTAAAACGTGTTTTACGCAGTCGATTTCAACTCAATATGGTCTGATTTATTGCCTTCTGAAACACTAGTTTTCTCAAAAAATTATTGCTGTCAAATTTCTTTGTATTACTTTGGTAAACCATTGAGAATGATGAAAATATCTCATTACCCTTTTTTTTTTTTTTGAACACATCTCATTACCTTCTAGAGCAAACTTTTTTTTTTGTCTCTTCTTTACTTTGTGTAACTAATCAAGTATTTTTTTTTGCCTTTGGCTCTTGTGACGTGTGAATTCCCATCTTGGATCTCATGCGAAATTATGGACTGATGTTTGATCTTTCTCGGATTGAAATCAGTAATTTCCTCTATTTAGAGGATGTTAATCACTAGTTTTTTAAGTGATAGCAATAAGATATGTAATTTTTTCCCCTTTCACAAATCAAAATTCGCCTAAAAAAAACAAATCGAAATTCATTAACCGGAAATAGACTTTTGTGGTTTATCCACTAATCCAAACAAACCAAGACAAACCGGTAAAAAGATGTAACTGTTATAAGTTTTAGGTGTGTGTTTTAGAAATTTAGAGATAAGAAAGTGTATAAAGTAATACTATACTACACATAGAAATGAACATAATGAAATTGAGTCATATACTAATATACCCCCTTTTAGCTAATTTCTCAAATATTCGATGGCCTGAGATGCAATTATTTATAAATATTATCTGATTAATATAAAAGAGTTGTTTTCAAACTTGAATTAAAGTTTCGTCAGGAAGTTGTGTGTGACACTCTCTCTCACTTTAACAAAAAGCAAGTAGCCAAAGCAGAAAAGGTGAAACTGATGCCTTTAATTTCCGGAATGAAGAAAAAGCAAAAGCTAATCCGAATATTAAATAAAGAAGACAAATACTCTGTGACCATTGTTACACTAATAAAGCAAAACACAAAGTTGGACTCTTTGCTTACTGTATTCTCTTCACACGCTTTCCTCCTCCTTCTCGTGACTCTCAAAAGCAAAAAAAGAATTTGTAATTTATATTAGATTCATAGAAATCTAAAGAGCATCGATGTTCCTGTGATCTTCAATGGGTCTTTCCTCAGCTCAACTTGCTGTAACATGCTTTTTCATAGTACTAGTACCTCATGCTCTGTCTCAAGTTGCAGGTACACTCTATGCCCATAACCTGTTCGTTAAAACGCTCCAAAGAGTATTTCTTTTTTTTTCTTGATGTTTTTTGATGTGCAGTGACAAAGCTTTTATCTTTATAACAAGGGTTAGTAGTTTTGATGAATGACTATGTTTTTGCAGAGTTTATAAGTATAGACTGTGGTGGCTCAAGTAACTACACAGACCCCAAAACTGGACTAGGATGGGTTTCAGATTCAGAGATCATCACCCACGGCAAGCCTGTAACTTTGGCCACTACCAATTCGAGCTCGTTGCAGTACACTAGGAGAAGAGATTTTCCAACGGATAACAAGAAGTACTGTTACAGGCTCAGCACCAAAGAGAGGAGGAGATACATTGTCAGGACAACGTTTCAATACGGTAGCTTGGGTAGTGAAGAAGCTTACCCGAAGTTTCAACTCTACTTAGACGCAACCAGATGGGCTACAGTGAGTGTCACGGAGGTCTCTAGGGTGTATGTTGAGGAGTTGATAGTGAGGGCAACTTCAAGTTATGTGGATGTGTGTGTCTGCTGTGCTATCACTGGCTCTCCTTTCATGTCTACTTTGGAGCTTCGACCGTTGAATCTCTCCATGTATGCCACTGATTATGAAGATAATTTCTTCTTGAAGGTTGCTGCTAGAGTCAATTTTGGTGCTCCAAGCATGGATGCCTTGAGGTAAAACCTTATTACAACTCTTCTTTGTGTAAAAATGCTGAAAGAGTTTCCCTTTTAGGTACCCAGATGATCCATATGACAGAATCTGGGAGTCAGATGTTAACAGACGGCCAAACTATCTCGTTGGTGTAGCTCCTGGAACGATAAGAATCAACACATCAAAGCCTGTAAATACATTGACGAGAGAGTATCCGCCTATGAAAGTCATGCAAACAGCAGTAGTCGGCACTCAAGGAATGATCAGCTATAGATTAAACCTGGAGGACTTCCCTGCCAATGCTCGGGCATATGCTTACTTTGCTGAGATTGAAGACCTCGGTGCTAATGACACCCGGAAGTTTCAGTTGGTTCAACCGTATTTCCCTGGTTATAGCAATGCAGTGGTGAATATCGCTGAGAATGCCAATGGTAGCTACACTCTCTATGAACCTAGCTACATGAATGTCACTTTCGATTTTGTTTTGTCGTTCTCGTTCGGGAAGACAAAGGATTCTACACGAGGGCCGATCCTTAATGCGATTGAAATTAGCAAGTATCTACAGATATCTTTGAAAACTGATAAGACTGATGGTGAGTACTAGAGGCTTGCTTCGTTGTTAATTTTTGTACCTATATTGTTTGCCTATTTATGAAAGAGCTTACAGAAGATTTGCATTACTGCAGTGTCTGTTCTTGATGCAATTCGTTTGATGTCTCCTGATAGCGATTGGGCCAATGAAGGAGGAGACCCTTGTGTCCCAGTTCTTTGGTCGTGGGTAAGCTGTAGCTCAACCTCACCACCTAGAGTCACGAAAATGTAAGATCTATAAAAAAAAGAGTTTTACATAAGGATACAGAGTTTGTGAAATTTTTTATTTTTTTTTTGGTAAAATGTAAAGATAAGTTTGTGAAATTTTATCCTTGAGATGATGCATATTGACCCCATTGGGTAAATCTTACAACAGTGCTCTATCAAGAAAAAATCTGAGGGGTGAGATTCTTCCTGACATCAATCATATGGAGGCATTGACAGAGTTGTGAGTGGTTCGATGCTGCATTAAACGATATTATCTTGGATTTGTCTCTCTTTGTATCTACGCCATTCTGTAGTTGAGTAAACTTGTTCTTTTATAGGCGGCTTGATGGTAATGGTTTGACTGGAACCCTTCCGGACCTGAGCAAACTTGTCAACCTGAAAATCATGTAAGCTATGCCAATTTTGACCAATATTTTTCTTGTAGTTGAAGATACTCGAATACCAGAAAGCTTTACTTTGCTTCGTATCTTCTACAGGCATCTAGAAAACAACCAACTAAGTGGATCACTCCCAGCATACCTTGGCCATCTACCAAATCTACAAGAACTGTAAGTAATCACAAATTTGGTTGCTTTAGCGGTTGACCTATGCTGATACTCTGGCTACAACTATCCACTCTATACATGGCAGTTTGAACAAATGTTATTATCTGGCAGGTTTATAAACAATAATTCTTTCAGAGGAACGATTCCTTCAGCATTGCTAAAGGGGAAATTTTTGTTCAAGTGAGTATCTTACAAGTTGATTTGTCGAGCACCAAAAGCTACCATTTTGTCAACAGATTGATTTCAACACGACTGTTGGAAATGAAATAAGCTTACCGAAGTTTAAAGTTCTCCATTTTGTTGATATAGATTCCTCTTCAAGTGTTAACACTCACCTTTAAAATGTTTTTCTCCAGGTATAATAACAATCCTGAGCTTCAGAACGAGGCAAAGCAAAAGCACTATTGGCTGATACTAGGGATATCAATAGCAGCTGTTGCAATTCTATTTCTGCTAGCTGGAGGAGGTCTTGTTTTACTATGTGTTCTCAGGAAGAAGAAAAGTGCTGATAAAGGTATATATATATATGTCTTGATTGTTATCAGGTTTCCTCGAAGTGGAGGGTTGTCTTACTCATGTTTCCTTCAGGTAATTCCACTGGGACTAAGAAAAAAGGTTTGGCAGCTTATTCAGCTGTGAGGGGAGGACACTTGTTAGATGAAGGTGTAGCATATTTCATATCGCTTCCTATCCTCGAAGAGGCCACTGATAATTTTTCCAAGAGAGTTGGAAAAGGAAGCTTTGGGTCTGTGTACTATGGTAGGATGAAAGACGGGAAAGAAGTTGCAGTCAAGATAACTGCAGATCCCTCTAGCCACTTGAACAGACAATTTGTAACTGAGGTATCAACTTATTTTGAATTCAAGATTCTTTAAGTAGACGACTTAACTGGGATAACAACCTGTGCAGGTTGCTCTGTTATCAAGAATCCACCACAGGAACTTGGTGCCTTTGATTGGATACTGTGAAGAGGCAGATCGGCGTCTATTGGTTTATGAATATATGCACAATGGAACCTTGGGAGATCATTTACACGGTACAAGCGACTACAAGCCATTAGATTGGCCAACTCGGCTACAAATTGCACAAGATGCTGCCAAAGGTTTGAAGTGAAATTTCAAGATTATATATTTTTTGTGTGGCTACTATTTGAATCCATTGGACAGACAAGACTTCAGATTATTACAGGTCTTGAATACTTGCATACTGGCTGCAATCCGAGTATTATCCATAGGGATGTGAAATCAAGCAATATTCTCCTGGACATTAACATGAGAGCCAAAGTATCCGACTTTGGACTCTCGAGGCAGACAGAGGAAGACGTGACTCATGTGTCCAGTGTCGCAAAAGGGACCGTTGGTTACCTTGATCCAGAGTAAAGCCACCAACACAACCTAAAATAGTCTTTTATTTCTCTGAACTTTGCCTGATACTGCATTGTTGTGACAGGTACTATGCTAGTCAGCAGCTGACAGAGAAGAGCGATGTCTACAGTTTCGGAGTTGTTCTCTTTGAGTTACTCTCTGGAAAGAAACCAGTCTCAGCTGAAGATTTTGGTCCTGAACTTAATATAGTTCACTGGGCAAGATCACTGATCCGTAAAGGAGACGTGTACGGGATCATAGATCCATGTATAGTAGGCAACGTGAAGATCGAGTCAATCTGGAGAGTGGCAGAGGTGGCAAACCAATGCGTTGAGCAGCGTGGGCATAACAGGCCAAGGATGCAGGAAGTGATTGTGGCCATACAAGAGGCGGTCAGGATCGAGAGAGGAAACGAGAACGGGCTAAAGTCATCGAGTTCGAGCAGCTCAAAGGCGCAATCGTCTCGTAAGACGTTGCTCACTAGCTTCCTCGAGATGGAGAGTCCTGACATCTCGAGAAACAGCTTAGCTCCAGCTGCTAGGTGACGAGTACTTCTCCTCTTGAAGGCTCAAGCTCTCATCTTTTTTGTACACTTTGTGGGAGTTACTATCTTCATATATATGAATGTGTGTGTATGTATGTAATGCAGTATGTGTATTTTTAATGTATCGACACACTTTCTTATATTAACTCTATAGATAATGAAAACTAGAACCACCAAGCATCACTCTAGCCGCGCGTCAACATCAGATGATTCTGAATTTTATTATAACACTCAGACAGGGGAAGGACACACATACATATATGCTTAAAATACTCGAGAAACTAAGCGTGAGACATAATCTAAGATAGAGAGACTGAGTACGGTAAGATTACCTTAGTCTTATACTTTATGCTGAAGATGTTAGAGGAGAGCGATGTAGAGAGTATTTATTTTACTTTGTTGTGGGATGATTGTGTTACATGCATCAGGTGGTGGCAACATATATATGTACGGGGGTTGTGTACTTGTGTTACACGCAGCGAAGGTTCTTGTTACACGTAGAGAGCTGTTCGTCACCACTATCATCTATTTGAGATTGGCATCAAAGATTTAGTGATCGACTTGTTATTGTATAACATTTTCAAATAGTATAGTTTTCTTCATGAACTAACATAGGCTTTTTTGGTTATATATATAGGCTAAAGCCCATATATAAGTAATAGTGCGACACATAAGATTGGTGACTAAGTTATTTCCAAATAATATAGTTTTTTCGATGAGCTAACATAGATTTTTTGGTTATTATATATATAGACTAAAGCCGGATATAACTTATAGTGCGACACATAGGATTAGTGACTAAGTTATTTTGACGAATTTTTATCTTTAAAAAATAGAGTTAATGTCGTGTGATTTGCCAGACCACATATCATATATTCCTTCTTTACTTTAATTTATTCCAAAACTGAGATATGTTTTAATTAGTTCACTAGGTAAACACCTCTACATTCTATAAATTTAACCTTTCACAAGTTCAACAATAAACCTTTTCTTGTTTCACCAATACAGGCGAGATCACTGATCCGTAAAGGAGACGTGTACGGGATCATAGATCCATGTATAGTAGGGCAACGTGAAGATCGAGTCAATCTGGAGAGTGGCAGAGGTGGCAAACCAATGCGTTGAGCAGCGTGGGCATAACAGGCCAATGATGCAGGTAGTGATTGTGGCCATACAAGAGGCGGTCAGGATCGAGAGAGGAAACGAGAACGGGCTAAAGTCATCGAGTTCGAGCAGCTCAAAGGCGCAATCATCTGGTAAGACGTTGCTCACTAGCTTCCTTGAGATAGAGAGTCATGACATCTCAAGAAACAGCTTGGCATCAAAGATTTAGTGCTCGACTTGTTATTGTATAAGATTTTCAAATAGTATATAGTTTTCTTCTTTTTCTGATAAACTGATAGGTTTTTTATATATATATATATATAGGCTAAAGTCAGATATAAGCTATATAAGTAATAGTGCGACACATAAGATTAGTGACTAAGCTATTTTTAAATGATATGGTTTTTTTAATGAACTAACATAGGTTTTTTGGTTATATATAGATTAAATCCGAATATAACTTATAGTGTGACACATAGGATTAGTGACTAAGCTATTTTAATGAACTTTTATCTTTAAAAAATAGAATTAATATCGTGTGATCGGCTAAACCACATATCATATATTCTTTTTTTACTTTAATTAGTTCCAAATCTGAGATTTGTTTTAGTTTGCTAACGTCTCACATAAAGATTAGTTCATCAAAGTAATTTTGTATTTAGAGTTAAGTAGTCAAATTAGTGAGCAAAATAGGAGGAAAATCAAGAATATGAATACCCTCTTATCCAATTGTTTCATGTTGGAGACACTCTCGGTGAGTTTAGCAAAATCTTGGTTTTAAACTTCTGAACTCTTATGTGATTATGCAATTTGTGAACAATGTGGAAGTACGATGGGGAAAAGGACTCGGTTCTACAGGTGACGAAAGAGGCGTACATTAACTGCAACACCACAAACCCAGCAGCCAGTTACACCAATGGAGACACTAAGGTGAAGCTAGAGAGATCTTGACATTTCTTCTTCATCAGTGGCTCTAAGAGCAACTGCGTCCAAGGCGAGAAGCTTCACACTGTCGTCATGTCATCTCGTGGCACCTTCTCCTGCTCTTTTGGAAGCTCAAGCTGTTCCTCCTGCAAGTGGTTCTGCTTCTTCTTTGACTAGTCGGATTGGGGTTTTGGCATTTGTTGGATTAGCAATCGTTTTTCTCTGAGTTTTACTTTTGTTTAGATTCCATCTCTGCTATAGATTCTTCTATCTATGAGATTGTTTTAAAATCAGTTACTAACCACAATGCAATATTGGTACATCATACAAAGATGACAAACTAATTTTCTCATACTATATTTTCATTCTAATTTAGATATTTAAATTTACGAATTTTCTTGTTTCAAAAAAAAAAAAATTTACGAATTTTCTAAATTTTTTTATAAAGATCTCGGTTTGGGTTGGGCTAAGAGTTTGGGCCTGAACGACAAATGGCGAGACTTAACTTTTTTCTTTTGGCATCATTAATCCACTGAACATGTGGACATGAATCACAAACGTAGACGAAGCAGAAACACTTAAGGATATGGTTGCTGTTTCAATCTCTTCCTCCAGAATTTTCACAAAGTAAACATCCTTTCTTCTTCCCCCTTTCTCATTTATATCCCCTCAAAGACGAAGAAGAAGAAGAAGAAGTAGAGTTAGTCCCCATACAATGGCCTCAACCTCGTTACGCTCCTCACTCTTCTTCGGATCCAACGTCATAATCTCATCCCCCACTCCCAAAACCACAAAACCCTCCTTCCACATCACTCGATCCTCTGTCGATGACAAACCCTTAAAGTCCCTCCCTTCACGAGCCGCCTTAGCAGCTATCCTCTTCTCATCATCAATCTCCTCCCAATCCCCAAAGGCCCTAGCTTTAGACCAGCCCCTTACCCCCACCCAACCCATCGTCATCGAAGCTCAATCACTCTCCCCCTCTCCCTCATCTCTCTCCCCCTTTGCTCAAAGCCAAGTGATTACAGCTCCCAACCCGAAAGCCCAATCATCATCCTCGGATCTCCCCGATGGATCTCAGTGGCGGTACAGCGAGTTCCTCAACGCGGTTAAGAAGGGTAAAGTCGAGAGAGTCAGATTCAGCAAAGACGGCTCCGTTCTCCAGCTCACCGCCGTCGATAACCGCCGCGCCTCCGTCGTGGTCCCCAACGACCCCGATCTCATCGATATCTTGGCCATGAACGGCGTCGACATCTCCGTCTCCGAGGGGGAGTCCGGTAACGATCTCTTCACCATCATCGGGAACTTGATTTTCCCGATCTTGGCTTTTGGTGGGCTTTTTTTACTATTCAGGAGAGCTGGAGGTGGGCCTGGTGGGCCTGGAGGGTTAGGTGGGCCGATGGATTTCGGAAGGTCCAAATCCAAGTTTCAGGAAGTTCCCGAGACAGGTGTCTCATTCGCTGACGTGGCTGGAGCTGACCAGGCGAAGCTTGAGCTGCAAGAAGTCGTCGACTTTTTGAAGAATCCGGATAAGTACACTGCCTTGGGCGCCAAGATTCCCAAAGGTTGTCTCCTCGTGGGTCCCCCCGGGACTGGTAAGACTCTTTTAGCTAGAGCTGTGGCTGGAGAGGCTGGAGTGCCGTTCTTCTCCTGCGCGGCGTCTGAGTTTGTTGAGCTTTTCGTTGGTGTGGGTGCCTCTAGGGTTAGGGATTTGTTTGAGAAGGCGAAGGCTAAGGCGCCTTGTATTGTTTTTATCGATGAGATTGATGCTGTGGGGAGGCAGAGAGGAGCTGGGATGGGAGGAGGGAATGATGAGAGGGAGCAGACGATTAATCAGTTGCTGACTGAGATGGATGGGTTTAGTGGTAACTCTGGTGTGATTGTTTTGGCTGCTACGAATAGGCCTGATGTGCTTGACTCTGCGTTGTTGAGGCCTGGGAGGTTTGATAGGCAGGTGACGGTTGATAGGCCTGATGTTGCTGGGAGAGTTAAGATTCTTCAGGTTCATTCTAGAGGGAAGGCGATTGGGAAAGATGTGGACTTTGATAAGGTTGCGAGGAGGACGCCTGGTTTCACTGGTGCTGATTTGCAGAACTTGATGAATGAGGCGGCGATTCTTGCGGCGAGGCGGGAGCTTAAGGAGATAAGCAAGGATGAGATCTCTGATGCTCTTGAGAGGATCATTGCTGGACCTGAGAAGAAGAATGCTGTTGTCTCTGATGAGAAGAAGAGGCTTGTTGCTTACCATGGTTAGCATTATTTATTTTTTTCTAAATATTATGTTGTTTGAGAACGTGCTTTAAGTTCTGAGTGTGAGTTTTTGAATTTTGCAGAGGCTGGTCATGCTTTAGTCGGTGCTCTTATGCCGGAGTATGATCCTGTTGCTAAGATTTCAATCATTCCTCGTGGTCAAGCTGGTGGGCTTACCTTCTTTGCTCCCAGTGAAGAGAGACTAGAGTCTGGTCTGTACAGTAGAAGCTACCTCGAGAATCAAATGGCTGTTGCACTTGGTGGAAGGTTAGTTAGTAATGGCCTCAGACACAAAAAGCCAGTTCTTTTGATTTGTGTTAAAAACCCATCTCTCTGTCTCTCTTGTCGCAGGGTTGCAGAGGAGGTGATCTTTGGTGATGACAATGTGACGACTGGAGCATCAAATGATTTCATGCAGGTGTCTCGTGTGGCACGTCAGATGATAGAGAGGTTCGGGTTCAGCAAAAAGATTGGACAAGTTGCCGTTGGTGGCCCTGGTGGAAACCCCTTCATGGGTCAACAAGTATGTTTTACTAAACGAACTTGGTTTCTCTGTTTCATCATTACCATTTGTTGTTACTTACCTCCATGTCTTTTTGTTTTTGCAGATGTCTTCACAGAAAGACTACTCAATGGCAACTGCTGATATCGTAGATGCTGAGGTGAGAGAGCTGGTGGAGAAGGCGTACAAGAGAGCCACGGACATCATCACAACTCACATTGATATCCTACACAAGCTTGCGCAGCTCTTGATCGAGAAAGAAACTGTTGATGGAGAAGAGTTCATGAGTCTCTTTATTGACGGCCAAGCTGAGTTGTATGTTTCTTAATTTCATCAAATATTCCAAAGTTGACATTTGCTTTTAAATGCCATTAGCTGTTAATGTATACTAGACCATTACTCCTGCGTATATATTTTCTTTTGTAAAATACTCTGTTTCTACATGGACGTCATCCATATGAACCATCATACTTGGTAAGCTTAGAAACTTATTATGTTTTGTTAGCAGTATCAACTTCATATAGTTGCACCTATATCCATCTTCTTTGGATAGTGTGGATATAAAATACAAATTAAATCAAGTGGTTTGGTTACTTTGGTTAAGAATATTTGAACCTACGTAGTATACAATGGATAAAAATATTTGAACCTACATAGTATACAATGGTAGAGAATATTGTGAAGCAATATCTTAACACCTTACAAACTGTTATACAGATGATTTGTGTTCATATAAGTCTTCCAGCTACTCTTCAGCATACACATAAATTTCTTGTTCTATTTTTCAACACAAATACTTTGAAGTATAATGCAATGTGTTTCAGTTTATGAGCCTCTTGTCTTCCAAGATCTTGGCTTCTTTTAACATGGTACCTGAGTCTTCTAGCATATTCAGCTTTGCAAGTGCCACAGCCTGAAGATAGAGCGCAGTGGGCCAGTTCGGATAAACACACTGTGCTTGCATCGCATCTCTGAGTGCTGCATCTGCCTGGTCACAGAAGAGATGACAAATACTTCTTCTTGCATAAACAGTGGGAGAGATCATGATCCCTGTTTCTATGAACTGCAAAAATTCAGCACCTTAATTAGAATTCAGGTTGAGTGTTTATGTTGTGTTTTATGTTTTGTTTCTTTTTTTTTCGCCATGCCTGAGTATATTTTTCAATAGAAGATTGAAAATCTTTGTTCCGAAAAGCCGAATCCCCTTGCTGTCTAGTGTTCCACACATCTTTGATCTGTTGAGACCATTGCTGAAAAGAGAGCTCACAAGTAACGTCATCATTGTAATCTGCTGCCTCAAGAATCTGCTGAAAAGCTGTGAGGTCCATACGGTGAGAAGCATCGTAAAGTAGAGAACTCTCAGGTTCTTTTTCGGGGTTTTCGAGTTTCGAAATCCCAAGCATTTCATAGGAGGGAACATTTAGCTTGTGTTGAAGTGTAGCAAGAACTGAGATGATATCTTTAACCTCCGGCCTGTCCTTTGGGTTATTCTCTAGGCATTTTGAAGCTAATTCAAACACAGTGGCTGCTTCTTCGTCTGGATAGTTTCCTTCCAAGTGTGAATCTATGAAGACGGGTAAGTTTTGTTTTTGAATTGTGTCAACGGCCTGAGATAAGACATGTCAATTTTACAAACATATAGAACCAAACCAAATTTGCTAGACAAGTAGGTTCACTCACATGACTTGGAGGGACATGTTTACCACTAACAAGATCCAAAAGAAACGTCCCAAAGCTGAAGACAACACTCTCTGGAATTAACGTACCTAACGTGTATTATATATACATCATTTGCCACAAAGAAGGTATACAAAACAGATAATGTTTTAAAGAACTAAATACTTAGTGTAAGACATAAAACGTTACCATCTCTAAGATACTCAGGCGGTGTATAAGCGAGATTCGTGCTGAAGTTTTTGCCATCTTTGCTATCTTTCATCCACCCAAAACATGAAAGCCGAGGATTCCCATTCTGACTGACGAAAAATTCTTAGCAGCTTTTCTCACAAACCCATTTTAAGTAATGTGCAAATGATGTTACCTCATCAAAGAGAACCCGGTAAGCATTGAGATCATGGTACAATGTGCGTCCACTCTGTCTACAATATTCCAAAGCTTCAGCTACATAAAGTGCAACTCTCAACCGCATAGCCCACTCCATGGTTTGTTTCTCCCCTGTAACTCGCAAAAACTCGGGTCTTATCAACCAAGTAAAGATACATCTGAACACTAACCGCGAATGAAGATAAGTTTTGGGATATTCGTACAATGAAACAGATGCTTGGTAAGGGTATCATTAGGCATGTACTCTGAAACGAGCAGCCTTTCATCTCCCTCACAACAATAACCTATCAAATTCACCAGCCTCATATGCCTCATTTTCCCGATATCCCTAGCTTCTGCCTGCATAACCGAACAGTTGGTACGTATAATCATATTAAACATTTTTGTCCGAAATCAAAAACCATGCCACCATTGGTCCTCAATTATAATCCTATCAAAAACTATGTTTATTATAGCTTGGCCATGCCAACATAGGACCATGTTACTAGACCTTATTACAAAACCTAGACGTAACTATTCATTTTGTGGATTACTTAGACCTCGATATAAAATATATAGTAGGGACATATTTTCAAAAAACGTACGGCGAATTGTTTGGGGTCGGGCCATGTTGATTTGGAGAATTTTTTAACGGCGATTTGACGCATGTCGTCTTTAAGACAGCCTTGGTAAACGACATTGGGTGTTTGGTCGGAACAAACCGATACGACAGCGTTTACGCTGAAATTGTTCGTGGCTTCACGAAGGTCCGCTGCTGAGAACTCGGAGAAGTCCGGAACGGTGGAGAAATGCCATCCCCTGCCGTTACCTACGCCTTCATTATTAACACGGTGACGGTTGTTCCTATTACTGCGTTTGCCGCCACGACGGGCGGAAACATCCCCTGAGGTTTTCTTGTCACGCAATGACAACGGTTTCAGGAAAGACGATTGGCAGCATCCCATGACCCGAGGCGAGGCGAGTCGAGTCGTTAAAAAACTCGTTCCTCAGACCATTAAAGGTTCCTTACGTATAGTTTTGTTTTTTTCTTGCCGGTTGCTTTGGCATCTATTTTCCTTGGCTTCTCTGCAACTTCCAGAATTGTCGATGTCGTGCAGGGAATCGTTGGTTTCAAACAATAAAAGGGTCGTTTCGTCTTTTCTCTTCTAACTGAACATATTAATTTCCTGTTTTCTCGCGCATGTTTTAGGTTTTAATTTGTTTTTAAAAGCAGAAATTATTTTGTTTAGATGATTATCCCACGTTTTTCCTGCCAGACAAGATAAACAGTTAATCACCATTGTTCGAAGCCCATTAAATGATTTTTTTTTTAAAACGATATTTACTTTGCCAGCAAATATGAAAAAAGTTGCTAAAAGTATCCATCAAATTTTAGAAAAAAATCTACATACACCAACGATATCATCTTTCTTAACAACAGTCTCTTCTTCACATCAACATGTCTAATGTGCACAAACTACCTAATATGGTGATTACAAGCCCGTGCTTTGTTATATGGCTATGGTCTTGCAAACCATCTCAATGCCGCCCCGAAGATTCCACCTGCAACACTTACCACTGGTGATGTAATCACTAAAAATTGAGAGTATGTCCACTAGACAAGAAAAGACATGTTGATTTTTTTTTTTTTTTGGAACTCTGACATGTTGATTTATAACGCTCTCGCACAACTATTGTGTCTCAGATCTGGAAAAATTTGGCTGCTACATATATATGTCAAACCAAGTTATTGTCATATCAAACAACTCAAGAATCAACTAAGAAAAAACACCAAAGGTAACAAATCCATGATGGGCGTGATGTCTAAGCTTGACCAAATTATAATCCTTGGAAAACCATATGATCATGAGGATCAAGTAGAGATTATTCTTGTTGGCCTATCGACCAATACAAGACAATTGTAGAATATATAGAAGGTAAAGATACTCCACTGAGTATCAATATATTTCACGAGATTTTACTAATTAAACCATGAGACCAAATTACTTGCAGCCAGAGATGTACCCTCCATGGTGATACCGGCTTCTGCCAATCATATGCAACATCTTCAACAAAACAACTACAACATTTTCTGCATCAACAAGTATAACAACAACAAGAGGTAACAACATTTCTTACAATAATGATTGCAGCTATCAGTTCGCACATGCTTCAAACACACATCCTTTCAAACCATGTCCCTTCAAACCTTACTTTGGCAAATATCAACTCTGCCTTGCTCAAGGCCACAACAACAAACAAACGATCTCCACAGTTTCAAAGTCTCCAGTAACAATTGGTGAATGATGCCAATGTAAGTTATTTTCGGCCATGGCAACCTCACGCAAATATTGTTATGAATTCTCCTTACAAAGCTGCAAATTGGCTATTGAACTCAGGAGCTACGCACCATATATCATTTCTGACCTTAACAACTTGTCCTTACGGCAGCCTTATTATGGAGGTTATGATGTCCAATAGCTGACGGTTCAAGCTTACCAATCTCACACTCAGGTTTATCCACTCTCTCAACCCTAACTCATAACCTAGTGTTACATAACATATGTGTAACAAATATTGATAAGAATCTTATTTCGATATATCGACTATGTGATACTAATGGAGTTTTGGCTGAATTCTTTCCGGCATATTTTCAAGTGAAAGATATCATCACGGAGGTCTCATTACTCTAAGGCAAAACTAGTAATAGACTATATGAATGTCATGTCTCATCTTGTCAAGCAACAGACATGGTTACCTCATCAAACCCAAAAACATCTTTTTTTTTTGTGGTATTCTCGGTTAGGCCATCCATCATTATCTATTTTAGATATTATTGTTTCTCAGTTTTTATTTCCTACTTCTTATACTTCTCAAAAAGTTATATTTGTTTGTCATTTACAAACTCCTTTATTATCTCTTTTAGTTCACTTGAATACATGTTCACGGATGTTTTGGTCCTCACTTATTATTTTGAAAATCCTAATCATTTATAAATATAATTAATTGTTTTTTTGAACATTAAATATAATTAATTGTTAATATAAATAAACTATAAACTATATATAATAAAATAATGTTAAAAATCAAATTCTAAAGTAATTAATAGCATTTATTTTTTAAAATATTAGTTATTTATTTGGATAACATAGTTAAAAAACAAATTAAAAATCTCTATCACCATAATAAAAATAGAAGATAACTCAATTTAAATTATCTAAAAAACCGTACTATAAATTTTAGTCACAACGAAACTAGACACAGCGAAGCTATGGCTAAAAGGTAATCTTTTCAATATGGAGGGAATATCTATTTAGAACAAAATATGATTTTTAGGACAAAAATATGTTTCCCCTCCTTCGCGTCATAAATGGCATCAACTCATTTAATGATACATTTTTCAAAAAAAAAGTCATTTATAAATAAGGTTAAAACAGAAAATTCGAATTAAATTATAATTATCATATATATTATATACTATGTACATAGGTATTTCAAATATCTCATAAATCTTAAATAATTTTTATTTGACCTAAAAACCAGCATATATATAATACTCCCTCCATTAACTATTAAAAACTGCACAGTTGCAAAAGTCAGCATCTTCTTTTAAGTTAAGTAGTTAACAAAAAGCGTAATGTCTATTAAAAATAAAGAACGTAATGTGAAGATTTAATTCAGAATATGAATATTGTTGTTAAATGAAAAGCTGCAAAAAAGGTAAAGATCAAATGAAGTTTATGTGTGAATTAAATATATATTAGTCTGATCACTATATTATGCGCACAACTCTTATTCTATATTATTAAGATATTGACAAATGTATATCTAAAATATCACAAAAATATGTTTTCGATAAACCACGATTTAAAATGAAAAAAAAAAACCTTAGCTAACTTTCTATTAATGCTTCGTAAAGTACAGCTCAATTTTTTATTAAAGTACTTAAATCATTTAGTAATCATTTTATTTTAAGATTTGGGAAAAATAAGAAAATCTATGTTTGAAAATATTTATCATACAAAAATTTGTAGAAAAATAAAATATCATAAGATATATCTTTTTTTGTTTCTTTAAATTCGATTATGTATTTTTATGTGTGCGCAACTCAACAAAAATTGTAAAAAGATTATCGAAAGTATGGACATAACAACACCAATGTAGAATTTCTATCCACTTTGTTTTATGGTCTTAAATAATTTTTTTCTTTAACGAAAATAAAACCTTTTCATAATTTTTACCCAATTGTTCTACTATTATATAGTAAAGTGAGTTATACATCATAATCAGGTATCTGTACCATCTATTATAAATAATGAGGAAAGTTGATGAAAGAATAAATTAGAGAAAATAAATAACCTCAAGTAGGGAATATTTATACACACATTTATTTTCTTATATTAAAAATGTTTGTAGAAACCAAATATTTTAAGAAAATAATACCATTAGAATAAATATAAGGAGAGAGTGTCCTCCAGAAAGATAAGAAGGGCTAAAATCATCTTAATCCTTCCAATTTGTGGGCCACCAATCATACACATACACCTTTATCTTTTTGGAAATATTTGTCAATTTTTTTTGTTCAGTAACTTACTTTGTTAGTGGGCATTTTCCATTTAGTTACTTTTTAGAATACTAATAATAATATAAATTTAAAATCATTTTGAATATTAATATGTTTTGTTTATATAGTACTTCATTCTCTCCCTAACCTCTCATAAATTTAACCTTTAATCACTCTATTTTTTAAGCTGAAAATGACTTCAAAATTTATATTATCTTCTTAATTATATTGTCTTAGAGAAAAGAGTTGTCCCAAAACCGGCAATGAGTAGCTAAACATATATGAGTTGATCGCAAAAAATGTTTTGTAGTTAGTATATTTAAGTTTCTATAGTTATAGTGAATTGTTATTTTAAATGACTCGTACTTGGAAAATTATTATAATATCTTATCTTTTAAATCTATTTTGAATAAAATTTTCGAGTTAAATTACTTCCAATAATTTAGATACAAAATACAAAGTTTATATAGATAAATATCTCAAAAATAACAAAAGATATCATATGCAGCCGCATGTTTTTCTTTTGGCTGCATGGAGTTGCAATAAAATGATTATGGAGACTTTTGCAGGCAAAAGAATTACAATGTGATTATTACTGGCTCCAGGAAAGTCGTTCCATAAATGAACAGTCAATAGGAATGTTTAACTATTTTGATATTTTGAGTAAATCAATAGGGCTACTAGTTCAGTGAAGCATAGAAATTACTATGTGATATTTTTGAGTAAATCAATAGGGATAATAGTTCAGTGAAGCATAGGAATGTTAAACTATTGAAGTAAAAAAGTTAGTGGTTGTTAAACAAAATTCTTGCCAACTTTTATTGGGTAATTTGAAACGTATAACTTGGATTCCACTGTGCTTTAATTGGTGCTTTTGTAACTAAATAAGTCTCGTATGTTCTTATTATTTTGTTCTAATTTTTTTATATTTTCTCTGTTTTTGTAACAATATTCTTCTGATTTTTTCCTTTGTATTAAATAATGTTTCATTTAATTACCTTGAAGTGTAATTTATTGGGCATATAAAATTGAACTGAAATTTTTATTGAAGCATAAATATCTTTTTTTAGTTTATACAAACTTTTTAGTGTTATGTGTAATTAGATTGAACATTTTTAGTATTATTTGTTTAGTTTGGTCTAATATATTAGTTCTATCTAGTATTTGGATTTGGGATACAACGACGTAAATAACCTGAGGAATGAAGATATATGGCTTTTAACCTTCATATATAGCCCGACGGTGTGGCTACACTTCAAATTAGAGATTGGTTCGAAACTAAGAAGTCGCACGATTCAGTAGCTGACGCGGAAACATCATCTCACCTAAATTTGTTTAGGTCACTTGTTAAAAATGAACGGTGTTAAAAGATGAGTGATTACACAAAAAAAAAGAGAGCAGCTATTGGTAGTTAAGACAACCAGATAAACCGAATGCAGCACATGCATCTCCATTATGAAGACTCGAGTTAGGTTATCTCAGTCACTTGCCAATTACTCTAATATTTACTATCTTTTTACTTTTATTTTCGGGAAGAAAATAAAAAATATTTCATTTTTGTTTATCAAATCTTATCTACAAAATTCAAGTGTAAACAATATCTCTTTAATTCATTTTTATTTTATTTTCCTGATAATATGATATATTTGCATATAACCATTTAATTTACTTATATAATAATTGCGAAAATATATTGTCATTATGCAATATATTTTCTTTGTTTCAGAATATAAATATTATAGAGGTTTTACTATTCCAAAATACATATAATGCTTTCACGTTTTGAACAAATTTTCATTTATTGAGATTTGTGTGACCAATTGTATTTACCCTCTCATGACTGATTGTTTACTATAAATTTTAAATATTTTCCTAATTTTATGTGTTTGAGATGAAACAATAATACATGCATTGATACAAAATCTGTGGAATTATACGGAATATAGCTCATAATTTTTAGTGTGCATAGAAGTGATCATGTTCTGTTCAATAGGATTCACTAACACCCTCATTGGTTTCCAGTTATTTATGTCCCAGTCTATTAGGATGCGCTAACACACTCATTGGTTTCCAGTTATTATACTCTCCATAATTAGATAATAAAATGTTCTTTTGATTAACTACCATTATCAAACCATTTATAATGGTGAATAACGTACTGAGAAACTTCAATTAAAGGAACGATTAATGCTCATTGGTAGTGGTCTGATACTTATACCACCCAATAATTAGAGGGCTAAAGCATTAAGAATTTGATTTACATGCACATAATTGATGATTAGTGTTGCAAAGCAGCGCGTAGATGACACGAGTCAGCATGATGGAGACATTAGGCAAATTAAGGGTTTAAAATTTGACCACAAAGTATGAAATGTCGGCAGGTGATTGGAGAAATGACACTACCGGGCATGTGTGTGAGTCTAATCCAACCTTAGTGCATCTTTTGTAGTGCATTATTATAACCCCTATATCTATTCTATATGTTTATCAATTAATTAATTGCGACGAATATATGCACAAACACAACCTCATGTTATGTCTATCTTAAGTAGATGTGCCAACAAAAATACGTACCAAAAACGTACGTACGTCTTCTACGTTTTATGAAATCCATATAGTTCGTTAATTGTTACAGGCCCACTGCATTATCGCAGTAACTGTTTTCTCGGATTAGAGAATCATGAAAATTAGTGTACAAATAATTAAAAATTAAAAATTAGTGTTACTAAAAAAAATAATATTATGTCAAACTGTATAACCCACTAAATTAATGTTAATTGGGTCTAGTGGCGTCAACAGAATCTTTCCTCAGGAGAAAAATCATGTATCTTTGGGTGTAATGCCGCTTGGGAAGATAAATTACATTTACTGATTTACATTGTGCTGCCCATGATCCATGAAGACCTAAGAGCATAATAAACGGTAAAGTTGTAAGGTACAGGTTTTTAGTTTTTTTTTTTCTTTTTTTGGTTTTTTTTAAAACAATAGTAATAATCAAATCAATCGCGGGCCGCCACATATCGGTGGAGTCTGCACACAATGTAAAAACCAAACTAAACTCGCCTTTTACAGAAGAGGCAGTTCTTAATAATATGGTGGGATCCACTTATTTTTTTTTTAAGAGGCAGCTATAAGAGTTATCGTTAATCTTGCTCTAAGATCTAGATTCTATGGTGTTTAGTTTAATTTATCGGCATTCCGCTGCGAATTCTCTATTTAAATTATGTTTCAAATTCGAAAATTGGTATAATAATTTAACATTTTACCAAAAAAAGAAAAACATACCAAATTCTTTGTAATTTGATGATGTAAAAAATGCAAGCAATTTATAAGAAAGCTAAATTTAATAGGTCTAGAGACTCTGAAGTATAATATATTTGGTCATGAGCAAGTGAGACTTGTCCCATCTCTACCTAGCTTTGTCCGGCGTACCGTTAGGCAGCCGCCTAAACCATCATGTTTTAGAGCGAGACGCGATGTTGTTCCTTTCAAATGCGGGTCACGTGGATACCTCGTTTCTATCCCATAGCCAGTGTACTTGTACATTTCCACAAATGATAACACTGATTAATTTATAATGCGTTTTCGTTTTCTTATTGGCAGAAAGCTTATGCAAATAGTTAGCTGTCTTATATCTAATTATAAAAAATGAAAAATAATGAATGATAAAGTTCAAGTCTCCACAGGCCACGTCATCGTCCATAAAATAAAAATCTTTGTGCATGACAAGCTGTGTACAGATCCTAAGAAAGTGTAGAAAAAAAACTCTCTAACCCTAAGAAAGAGCCGCCGTCTTCTGATCTGCTGCTCCGGTGGTCGGTGTTTCTCACCGCCGCCGGGAGCGGTTCCGCTACGTCTCCCTGTTCGTCGTCTTAGTTTGAATTGCGGCATCTCAACATCGTTCAGACGTGGCTTCAGATCTGGTTTAGGGAGAGTTATCACGGATATACTCTGGCCTGCAATCGGATGGAGAACCAAGGGTTGGTGGCCTCATCGACTTCTCTGTAATGGCTGTGAGCCAGTCTGTCGGAATCCGGAGTCAGTGAAGTCTGATGTTAAGCTTCCTTTCAAGGTTATCCTGTTTTCTGGTCGCACCTACGATGTTGTGCGTATGTTAGTGTACTAGTCTTTAGTTTTAGGTTGGTTTGCTATTTGAATCTGAGACCTTGTCGGATTTGGACTGCTTGGAGAGGTTGTCGGGTTTGCTCATCACTTTCTCGCCTTGCTTGGGATATTTCTTCAGCTTCGAATCTGTTTTCTGGTGCGCGGTATGCAGGTCTAGACCGGCTCTGATGTGGGTGGCTACTTCTTCCATCGGATTTGGTGAAATATTCTTCATAAGGGTCCGGTGTTGTAGTGTCTTCGAAGGCCTTCTCTTTGTCCCTTGACGCCCTTGTCTACGATTATCTTAGCTTTGGCTTGTGCTCTAAAGTTGGATCGTGAACAAGATTTCTTTGACTTTCTGGAGTGTGGTGGTCTTAAGCATTGATGGCTAGTGTCTTCATAGTGTTTTCGGTTAGGATCTCCTTGCCTTCGTCTATGGTATTGACATCTATCCTCTGTGGCGTCATGTTGCTTACCGGGATTCGTTTGCGGTAAGGCCTTGCTCGACCTGTGGTTTATTGGAGTATTGTCTTTGTGAAGCAATGATGCTGTGAAGTTGTGCTGTTCCTTGGTTTTTAACCGACGGGTTCTCCGGATTTCTTGGTAAGGAATTGTGGAGCTTTAGCTCAATCGCGATTGGTCTTTGAGTAGTTTGATTGTAAACCGAGTTTTTCTTCGTCGGCTGCTCGGGTGAAGATCAGTTATCTTGTAGCTTCCCTCAGTTGAAGCTTGTTCTTGAGTGGCTGGTGCTCGTAGTTCCGTATCGGAACTGTTGTTGGAGCTTTGCTATCACCCTAATAATTTAGACCATCATCGCTTTCTCTCTCATTCCGGCTTCCATCATCGTGGCTTCTCATTCTTGATACTTGTTTTTAACTCCAAAAGTTTCTTCTGATCTTGTTCCCTTCTTTATCAGTTGTTGTCTTGGTCCTTTTCTTGATTCCAGATAGTACTGTCTACTATGCTGGCTGTTGGCTCTGGAAGGGTTTTCATACCTTTGCCAGTTTTGTGTACTTCCAGTTTAAGTTTTAATATTAATCCACCAGATGACAAAAAAAAAAAGACAAGCTGTGTACCATTTTCGTTTTTTTTTATTCTTCTTTTGTCGTTCTACTAATTTTCTGCAATAAAAATATAAAGGTCAAACCTTTAAAGTCTTAAAAGAGTCAAAGATCAAAACAAATGAAGTCTTGACTTAAGGTTAACGGGCATCTATAATATTAAAGGAGAAGGAGTTTTAAAAAATCTACCTATGAAAAGTTGTTGCACCCTTTCATTAGACTTAACTATTTTTTTGGTCTAACTTTATATTTCTCTAATTATCTCTAACTATTAAGATCTTACCATATATTTCTCTAACTATAAAAAATCTACCTACTCATTATAAATTATTTCTATTATATATAACCAAAGTTTCTAAGCACGTTTATATTCTTTCGTTCTCTTTCTACAGATACAAACTTTTCATTCAGCAAAAAATACCTACATGAAACAGACTCACAAAATAAATATTTATTGCTTCACTGTGTCTATATTAATAATTCTTTGAAGCTTGGTGTTACAAAATAAATATCTACACGACTTCAAATGGTAAAGGCGATGATTCTGATAATGGCATCATGTACTTGGTGCTTCGAAAATGTTATCATTTACGAAACTATATACTCTTCATGGATTATCGGTTTAGGTAGAAAAATAGTTCTATATATTTTCAAACTTTCACATATCAACATTTGGTGAATCTTAAATATGTATTATAATTAATTAAAATATAAAAAATAACATTTTAATAAATTTTCTATTTTTCGACTTAACAACTTTAAAATATCCAAATATTTTTATGTCATTTTGTTCATTCAAAATATCTAAGTCAAATAATTAGCTCAAAATATAGTAATATACTAAATCATTTTCTAGATTTTTCATAAGATAGTAGATCAACAATTGTCAAATACGGAAATTCATCGTTACGGGTGATACTTTATTTACATTCTAATATATTGAATCAGTTATAACAAATAAATGCATAAATTTATTTATGGAACTTGAAAACATATTTTATTGACGGGAGATTTAGTTGGAATTGCACATCAAATCTTTATTATTAAAAAGGGAAAGATTCTTAAAAAATCTACTTATACAAGGTTGTTAGACTATTTCATTAGACTTAACTATTTTTTTGGTCTTACCTTATATTTCTCTAACTATAAAAATACTTTACATATTTTTTTCTAATTTAAATGAACTCATTTATTATTCTCCTATAATCTATTATATAATTACTCTAATAATAAATCCCTATGAATATAGACAGATTATTCGAACATGTTTACACATAACGTGATCATTACCACATATAGTTCAATTATTAGTATAAAATTTTCAATGGCTTAGTTATGTTTAATATAGGTTGTAATGGATAATCATCTGGTTTGTAACAAATTTTTTTTTCATTTTTCAGTTCGGTTTATATTTTTCGGTTCCAAAAATATATGATATGCTCGGTTATCTATAAAAATTCAGCGTAATTTTAGTTTTTTTCCAGTTTGGTACAGTTCAGTGCACGCGGGTAAATGTACTCAAACCTATACATTATCTTATATAGAAATTGTATAAGAAAAATTTATTTAATTTCAAAAATAAACCCGCGCTTTCTAAGCGCGGGTCAAAATCTAGTGATCTAGTTATTTAGGAACAAAACTGCTTGCTGGGACCACCTGAACTACGGTACAAATGCTCAATCTATGGTGGTTAATTTATGAACAGTTTCTGTATAAGTCTTCTCAAGTTAGCCCAGAGAGTAGTTGCCGCTGGCCCGCTGGTACCTAGCTTGGTTCTGAAAAGTCAATGACCCGATATTGTATGCTCATCTAAGAAAAAAAAAATTTAATTATAGATGAATACTCTTGTTGCAAAAAGGGTTTTATAATTTGAAATAATCAGATCCGTCCGTTGTAAATTGCTGTTACATGATTATGCGCTCCAAATACGGCTATAATTTTAAAAATATTTATCTATTAGAATATAAAAGTACAATTATAAAGAGAAAATTCCATATTTGTGTTTATAATACCAAAAGAAAGGTATAAAGATAATTAAATATTTAAAAAAGTGTTATAATCCATAATATTATCATAGCAATATTTTAATAACAATTTGAGGAATATTGAGCAGTGAAAGACATCAACTTAGAAATCTAAAGCAAGAGGAACAAAATAGAAATTCTAACAACTTTCTTTTTGTGTCTCCAGTGAACTTAGACCGAACAATATTCTTCTTACACAAAATTAATTAAAACTATAATTAAAACACAAATAATTTGGTAACACAGAGAGAAAATGAGAGAGGCAAAGGACTAACGTACGCCACCAGTGACTGTTTATCTAAACGGCGCCAAATATTCTGAGTGTTGTCTTGTCTTTTCACAATAAAACGCAAACAAAAACCCACTCCCACATTCTTCTTTCTAAAAAAGAACACACACACAAACCACTTTCTCTCTTCTGTCTCTTTCTTTTGCCAGGCGAACATGGATAAAGGCTTCTCTCCCGTCGGTCTAAGAGTTCTTGTGGTTGACGACGACCCAACATGGCTCAAGATTCTTGAGAAGATGCTCAAGAAGTGCTCTTACGAAGGTCTCTATCTCATGTTTTAGACTCACTCCTCAACACCACCTGAGATGTCTCTCCTTAACTTAATTTCCTCTGCTTTTGAATTAACTCTGTTGCAGTGACTACATGTGGGTTAGCTAGAGAAGCTCTGAGACTGCTCCGGGAGCGTAAGGACGGATATGACATCGTGATCAGCGACGTGAACATGCCTGACATGGACGGCTTCAAGCTCCTTGAGCACGTTGGACTCGAGCTGGACCTCCCTGTCATAAGTCAGACTTCTCCACAAGCACAAATCAAGATCTTGTCTGATAAATAGTTACTAACTTTGATGTTTTTTTGTTACAGTGATGTCAGTGGACGGTGAGACGAAAAGAGTGATGAAAGGCGTCCAGCACGGAGCGTGTGATTACCTGTTGAAGCCCATAAGGATGAAGGAGCTGAAGATCATATGGCAGCACGTTCTGAGAAAGAAGCTTCAAGAAGTGAGGGACATCGAAGGATGCTATGAAGGAGGAGCTGATTGGTTCACAAGAAACGATGAGGCACACTTGCTTGGAGGAGGAGGTGAAGATGTTTCTTTTGGGAGAAAGAGGAAAGAGTTTGACTTTGAGAAGAAGCTTCTTCTTCAGGATGAGAGTGACCCATCATCGTCTTCCTCCAAGAAAGCAAGGGTGGTTTGGTCTTTTGAGCTTCATCAGAAGTTTGTCAACGCTGTTAACCAGATCGGTTGCGATCACAGTAAGTACGTTGGGACACTTCAAGTTTCTTTCCCCTTGTCTTTTTCATAGAGACGTGATTTTTAGGGTCTCTTGTGTTTGGCAGAGGCTGGTCCCAAGAAGATATTGGACCTCATGAATGTTCCATGGCTCACTAGGGAAAATGTTGCGAGCCACCTCCAGGTAAAACTTTACCTTCTCGTTAAATCAAAGGGGGAAGTGAAGTGGAGATTAAGCTTTTTGTCACTTTCTGTTTTTTTGTAGAAGTACAGGCTTTACCTGAGCAGATTGGAGAAAGGAAAGGAGCTAAAGTGTTATTCTGGTGGAGTAAAGAATATGGATTCACCTCCAAAAGATTCCGAGTTTAATACAGGCCACCAAAGCCCTGGCAAGAACAGCTATGCCTTCTCTGGAGGCAGTTCTGATCCAAAGCAACTTGCTTCATCTTCTGTGTCTGACCCCAGCAGTGATGTTCATATGCCTCCAAAAGCGAAAAAGACGCGTGTAGAGTTTGATCCTCCCATTTCCTCAAGTTCTGCGTTTGAGTCTCTGCTTCCCTGGAGTGATGTTCCAGACCCACTTGAATCAAAGCCCCAGATTCTGTATGGGAGCAGCTTTCTCCAGCAACAACCATTACCAAGTCAAAGTCCCTATGTTGCAAATTCTGCACCAACTCTGATGGAACAGGAAATGAAGCCTTCGTATGAGACTTCTGTGAATGCGGATGAGTTTCTCATGCCACAAGACAAGAACTCTACCGTGATCCTTCAAGATCTGGACTTGTCCGCTCCCTCTGCCATCTCCAGCATAAATGTAACCAACGATACAGAGTCGATTCTGAGAAGTTTGAGCTGGGAGCTTCCGGAATCACATCATTCTGGTTTTATAGACACTGACTTAGACTTCAGTTGGCTTCAAAACGAGCATTTTCTTGCAAACACCTCCGGGAACTTCCAGTTTCAAGACTACAGTTGTAGCCCATCTCTCCTTTCCGAGCTCCCACCTCACCTTTGGTTTGGAAATGAACCTGACGAGTATACCCTCATGGTAGACCATGGCTTATTCATATCTTGAACTTGCTCCATTAACTTCTTTTCGTATATTGGTCGGTGTTATGCATAAAGATTTTGTGTGTATACCTGAAAATAACCTTCCATGATCGAATGCATGTACAATAATCCATGAGTGTTATAAGCTAATTACACCACAATGATAAGACCACATGTTTCATACTGTCGCTTAAGATCTTCACACTGTCACATTGCTTTCGTGTTTCACGTGTTTCTGCTCCTGGTATGAAAATACTAGACCTATCATATCTTGAGAGCCAAGATCTCTACACATTGTATCTATTTGCAAGCTTAGCATTTCTCCTCGTTCCACACTTGACATTCTTTTTGGACATGACGCATGAGATATCTAACAGATGCCACCAAATCCAAAATAGGAAGCTAAACAGGGTTATGAACTTCTAAAGTATCCCACAAAGTGAATCCCATGTATGCAGGCAATCGATTGGTTATCTGATTGAGATCTAGTTCATTCATAACAAACAAATATGTAGCTACAACATATTGCAGTGTTCAGAAAATTGGACGAGTTTTTACTTACTAGGGCGATCAGGGAGGTCCTACTTACTTTCATCACTGCAAATGGTCTCTGTTCTCCCATAATGCTGCCTACACAAAGTTTTTGAAGATCTCTGTTCCGCAGTTGATAGTTGAGGATTTCTAGGAAACAGTGGGAAAAGATTTTCAGTTTTCTAAGTACTATCAACAACGACTAAGAAACGATGAACTCGCAAAGTTGTAACCAAACACCTCTTTCTTTCAACAAATCTACAGACACAATAAGTTCATATGTTACAAGAGAACTGTTTCTCTGAGAGGTATATAAAGAAAAAATGTGCACAAAATAGTGGGCATCTCGTCCTATCCAGTGAATTTCTGCATCCATATCAACACGGTTGAGAGAGACATTAGGAATCACCCCACCAAGTGTCAATCGTTCAGCCTTGGACCCTGGAAAATAATAGCATGTATCACTTTGGAGAAAATACAGTAAAATCCTACTGAAAATGAAGCAAAGAAACATGTGGTACCTGTTTATACTGTAAACTTACTTGGCTTTGTCATCAGGGCTTCCTTCAGTTTCTTCATCTGTCCCAGGATTTAGTGATGATATCTTTCCGAATGACTCTTTTGCATCCCCAAAAAAGTCTTTCACTTTGTCGAATACTGTTTTAAGCTGGTCCTGGGTTGGGAGCTGTGTTCACAATAAGTACAAACATATATGACAGTAACCCTTTTTATCACACACTATATGGAGTTTTAGTGGCTGTATAGCTCACCTCGATAACATCTGAGGTACTCAGTGCAGCTCTCATATTTCCATTTTCCTGAATGTATAATTCAGACATAATAAGTGGAAAGAAAAAAGAAAAAGAAGCAACCTTTTCTATGGTCTCACAGAATCAGTCCTCCAACAGAGCTACCAATGACTGAAGACAAGAGTTTGGAGAGCATTACAACAAGTTTGTAGCCATATCGAAACTCAGTGGCAGTCCGCAAGACACGATGCTGCTTAATTGCTGTCTTTTGTATCTCCTTCTCATCCTGTTGAAGATGAAAACAATCAGAAAGAGACAAACATTACACAGCAGAATCAGACCAAACAGCTAAATAATAAGCAGCTTGTCTTGCTTACTCTGTAAATAACAGCAGCTATGTTTCTTGCAATGGTGTCTTTGTAGATATACTTCCCCAAGAGGTTATCTTTAGCAGCAACCATGATCTTAGCAGTTGTACCACCAGCAATTATACTTAGTGGATACCAAAGATATACCTGTTTCAAGAAACACTTATTACACAACAAGACTTCAATCTTGACTTCAACAAAAGAGGTGATGGGAGGGAGAGACGAACATTGGCCATACGAATAAAGATAACGAATCTAGGGTTTCCGTCATCTTCAATCTTAGGCATAGGAGGAGGCGTACGTTGATACTGACGCGCCGCCATACCTTTCTTCCCCTTCGCCTCCACCACTAAAGCCTTCCTCCGCTGCGCCCTCTCCAGGCATGGCGTTCTCGAGGTGAACAGTGAATGTCTAGCTAAACCGAACTCTTCGAGTCTTCCCGTGTTCTTCAGTGGAAGCCGAGTTAACGCGTTGAGAGACATACTTACCTCCATTTGAGCACTTAGATTCACCAACGGGGGCTTTTTGGGATGATGATGATGATTTCGTGGATCGTACCTTATCCATTGTGACGTGCCACGTCTCCTACTCGGTTGAACCGAACCGGGATTGTAAACCGGATTTGTGTTTAGCCACTCGATCAACTCTTTTTTCTATGTACCAGCTTGAACCACCTGATGTCAGCGTTGGCCACTCAACTAAACCCAATCCTCTCAAAATCAATTTCGGATTCATTAGTTTCAGGAAAAATAAATTGAAAATTATCTTAGCGTAATCATCAACATTCAGTCCTCTCAACTCATTACCAAACATCAATACACGATGTTTCCGACAGCATTAAAAAAATGTTAAGCTTCGCTAATGGATTCATTAAGGGATCCTCTAAAGGTGCGCACTGCGCAGATATCACAAACTATACTTTGACCGGCTCTCAATGTAAGCTTCTGTTGATGGTTCCCTTCCAAGAAAACTTGTAAGAAGTTCCATGCCCTCTTTGCCTCCTCCCGGGGCCAACACCTAAGAAGAAAGCTGTTGTGTTACACTCACTGTCATAGATTACAAAAAGAAGTAAAGAATAAAAACTACGCTTCTCGTTATCTTTTTTTACTTTGTCTCTGAACTGCAAGCCATTATACAAATTCGGATGCCCATCTCCAAATTGTGAAGCAAATATATCAGCAGCATAAACCTGTGAACCGGATTCTCATTATTAAAGAAAAAACCATGGCAAAGAGCAATCAGCGCAGTGCAAATCAATTAATACCTCACTCCATAAACGGCTGTAACATGTTGCTTCAGAGCCGATTACAGCACGTGGGAAACATGAAGCAGGGTTTGTTCCTTCCACCACTGGTAGCCCTAACATTACCTATAGACGAGACACACCGCTACGTACGTATTAAGACAACTTAAGCGCCGTAAATGAAACATACTGCTTTGAGAGTTTCTGCTTTTTACCTTTGGATGAAGACTCCTGATTAGTTGGTGAAAGTCCACATCATCATCCGAATATATTTTCTGATCGAATAGACCTGAGATTATCAATGGTTCAAGTATCGTTAGTCAATCCCAATATTTGCCTTAATCATGAAATGCCTATTACTGAAGTTATAATAAGAACCACTCTCTACTGATCATACTAACAAACCATTAGTCCTAACAGTGGTGAGAAAATTAAAATGAAGTGGATACACTAAGATGAATCAAACTGAAGAGGTATATAATCATAAAGACATGTTTTGACAGTAGCCTATTAAAAGTCACTTTGTTCAGATAAGATCACCGAAAGAGATGCCTCACAGTATAGTAACTCTTGAAGCGACTTGAGTGCAGAGAAGGAATATCGCCAACGTTTGAGTGTTTTGCAGACTTCATCCACAAGTGGCTTGGTGATATCCTGCATGTCCAGCGAGTTAAATAAAGCAGTCAGTCTAAAAGGGCATCAGGAATAAATCTCAAGTTGAGCCAAATTATTATTACTAGCCGACCAAAAAAGAATTGTCAACCATTCTGTCATGCAAAGCCCTCACCTGACGATAACCTGATATTAACTTCAAGGTGAAACTCTCGTAACACCTAGAAATACAAGAATCATATTCCATCTGTAAGGCACTGTGTTAATACAGAAAATAAAAACTACAGTTAACTTGCCAGTTTTCCAGTAGTTTAGAAGGGATCTCTCGAAAGTCAGGGTCAACACGTAGGCCTGAGAATCTAGCAAATGAAGCACGATTGCAGATATGTTGGACCTATATTCCAGTGGTTAACAAGTAACATTAGTTCAAAACATGCTTCAACATATACAAAAAACAATGTACAGCATCATCTATTCATTTTTTCCAAGTAACCAATCTTATTCACGTACCACATGGCCAAACTCATGAAAAAGATTAACCACCTCAGAGAACCCCAAAGGCACAGCTTCACCACCATCCTTTGCTAATTGTGCAATAAGCAATGCCACAGGAATCTAGAGACAGAAACAGAACAAAATAAATGCCAGAATAAGAATACCAACACGTTCAGTTTCATTGGCCCAAGATTTCCAATATCATAATTATCTTCGAACTGCATGACATTTGCGCACAAAGGTATGACATGGATGTAGGATTTGTCACCTGACATGCACCATTGGAGAACAGTGCATTGTTCTGAAGAGCAACCACACAGCTCTGACTAAATTTCCCTTCCCTGTTAAACAATATAATGCTCACAACTTAAAATAAAGTGGAGAAATGAAAGTGAAAAGGGGATTAAGCTAAGGTTACTTATGGACCTTGAAAACATGTCAAGATAGAAATATCCCAAAAGCTTTCCAGATCCGGAGTCAAAGACGGCAAATGCTCGAACATCATAATACCAGACATCAATTTCTGTAACCTCTTCAATCTTTATTCCTGCATAGAGAAATTGGTCAGCAAGCTATGTCGAGGATGGAATAAATAAATATCCTCGAGCCACATAATCAAAATAAAAAATTATTAAGAGCCAAAAGATAAAGAGTAAAGACTCTAAACTCACCAAAAAGGTCCTGACATATTTTAAAGATCCCGGGAAGGACCAAACTGACAGGAAAATATTGTCGGATATCTCCAAAATCAAGATCAAACTGCAACTCCTCTACCCTCTTTATATAATATAGAAGATCTTCTACACTAAACGGAAGCTCCCCTTCTTCTTTCCTCTGATATTATAACCCAGCAAGTTGAGTATTGTGAAAGGCATCACAATTATATGAAATAGACATCATTATATTTTACCTTCAAGTCTTTCAAAAAGGACAACTCTCTACTAGCCAAATCAGTTAAATTGGAAGAGATGTCCTCCAGGAACCTGATCACCTGGACACAAGAAGGCGCATCAGTTTAAACGACATGATGAATAATGATAAACTAATAACTTGAAGGATCTTTCACAAACCCTTGTTGATGTCTTTGACATCCTATGATCAAGAGCATAATCTGCAAAGTGTGCATAACCAAGTAAGCGAGCTAATCTATGGCGCGACTGCACCTACAGAGACGAGTATAGTAAGATGTCAGCTGACTGAAATCTGCTGCAGGCTTCTGTCAAGGGTTACTAGAATAAACATGCAAGTACCAGTTTTTGTAACACCGGAATATTGGCATCTCCACATCTCTTCCCATATGCCATAGCCACCGTCTTCCTTGTCTTGGCTATCTGCAAAGATTAAAACAACAGCCAAAATATGTTCATAGAAAAATTCAAATGTATTGGCGTGAACACATAGAGAGATGATGAAACTGTACCCAGTTATAAAAAGCAATATCAAGAACTGGTATATTATTGTATCTTCAATGTTTTATGTGGCATGGCAATTAAAAAAGGTTCATGGGAATTGTTACCTTGCACAACTCTAGGATAGCTGCCACGTGATTACTTTCCAAGGTGAGCTTGAATTCTTTATTTTGAGTTTTATCCAAACTCTGAAGGAGGAAGTGTAGAAATGGAATTTAGTTATGAAAAAGTCAAACTCACAAATTTGCATGTGAATAGTAAGCTAAATAACATTTCGCGTAAACACCTGAAGGAATTCCAGAGGCAGACCACCAAGCTCAGCCTCGGTAAAAAAGAGACAAGAACTATCTTCATTTAAATTCTGAACGTATCGCAAGCTTAGCTCATCAATTTCATTTCTCAATCTATCCACTTCCTCTCTTTTTGTTGCAGTAAGGTTCAGACCATTGTGCTCGAAGTCTCTAACCTGTCACTGATAAAACAGAAATCAATACATTTGTTCAACTCACACATCTAAGTAAAGAAAAAAGAAGGGTGCAAGCAACTCTTGCAAATGTGCTACGAAATAAAGCTCATTACTGCAACCACTTTCTTCTAGAGCAACGGAAGGAAGATCATAAATCCAAAACCTCTAGTCAAACCCTAAATAGTGCTATTTGCTTGTCCATGAGGATAAGAAAATCTCAAAAGACTTTTGTTACATAGGTAGAAAAAAAAACAAGTGTTGGTTCTTATCCACAAGTCGACATGTTTTACACAATTCAAGGCCTATCAATCTACTTACTACAGCACAAGTAAAGCACATTAAGTAAACATCAATAGTACAAAGTCATGGACTAACAAACTCTGGAATTGTGAAGGAGACACTACAACTGATAACAACTACGCTAAGGAGGACATATCTACACAACTATTGTACTTTAAAATCAGCTAATAGAATGATTCTTTTGCTTCAGAAACTCCATGATCATGTGATATATGACAGTCAGTGAAAAGCATATGATTCAGTTTTTCCTTACCAGACACTGTAGGTAGCGTTTAGCTTCGGGAGAAATTGATTCCCCCTTTGCAGCATAAATTCTGATAACACGGTAAACATCTTCGCGTTTTCTGATAAGCTTGCACAAAGATACGATCATCAGTTCAATCCAAGAAGACAGTAAACCAAAAGGAATCATTGAATCAACAAAACACCTGCAGGAGAGAAGATGAGCGTCTATCTTCACCTCTGCTTCAGCGCTAGCTTTACGAACATTATCGTGTGGAGATAACATCTTAGGAATCACACAGCATTGTATAAGAGGAAGCTGCCTCGCTTCAAGTTCCGCCAGTGGCAACACAACATTCTCATAAGAGATCTACATAAATCAACAATCAAGTCAGAAACGTTTCCATATCCATCTCGTTTCTTCAAGTAATTTCGATTAACCTTGTTAAGAGGAACCAAGGCAACAGCATCATGAACTCTCGTGGAGATGGAGATAATCTCGTCAGCTAAATCGAGAATCTCCTTCGCAGATAGGTTAACACAAACAGTATCGCATCCAGGAAGACCTAAATCGAGAATCCCTCGTCAGCATTGTGAGATTCGAATTCAATCAAGCGGGAGCTAGAGAGAGAGTACCTTTCTTCTTGGATTTGTGCTTCTGAGACTTGAAAGCGAAGATGGCGAAACTGACGGCGAGTCCGAGCAGCCCGGCCGCTCCGGTGAAGGTTACAAGTTTGAGCTTCGTAAGATTAGATCGTCGCATTTTCTTGTCGTTTTCATCGTTTTCCGTCATTTTCGTCTGCTGTTTTTCTCTCTCTCTCGGGAAAATAAATTGGGAGTGTGGGAGGGAAAAGCTTCGCGTGTAGTGCCCCTCGCTCGCCGATGGCCCAAGTTAGACGGACGGGACAATCTTCTTGTAAATAATATTTTTGATAATTGTCATCATTTTTCTTCTTCTTAATTCCAAGATATCTAGAATAATCAAAATTATAGTATTTCTTTTTAATATTTATTATTAATCTGATAAGTTTTAATTTAGTAAATCAAGCATGAATTCACAATGTGTAGGACAACATATGGTATTTTTTTTCCTAAATGATATCTGTAAGTTATTTCAAACAATACATGTTTTTAAAGAAATGTAATTGGCATATTTACAAGAAACAAAAGTATGGTCTAATTTTACAAAAAAAAAAAAAAAGAGAAAGAAGTATATGGTCTAAGGCTTCGAATGGTAACTGCGGTTTGAGCGGTGCGAGACAAACGGTTTAATTCTGGTGCAGTTTTAACAGTTATAAAAACGTATAAATATATAGTATATGTAGAGACTTTTGTTACTGTTAACTGCAGTGCGGGGGGACGGTTCGTAACATTCGAAGTCTAAGTCTATCTCTTCTTTTATTTCTGTTATTTAGAGAAAGAAAGAGTCATGGGTAATATAATTATATAACAGTCTGACCTTAATCTCATCGTTATCAATCTAATTAAAAAAATTAATTTTCACGATAATTTTGTTTGGATTTTTTAAAAATATATTTTATCTATTTTCGTCTTTGTATTTAGAAAATTTTCCTCATTTCATAGCTTGATTTTTTTTCTAGCAACAATAAAATGGTCGAAAAAATGATATATAATTCTTCTTTTAATGCAAAATTATTACAAACAAACAAAAATTAAACTTCAAACACCGGATAAAAACATATTCTCTTTTAGTGATAATCCATATATCCATTTTTAATAATCGATAAAAGTTTCCATAATCTTATCTTTTGCCATTCTTAATTCCGCATGATGTGTGTTTCAAATAGTTGTTCTACTTAAGCACCACCACTAAAAGAGACTCAAAAGAGAATCTGGATAATGCCATAGGCCCATTAAAAAGCCCATAAGTATCGTCAACTATTTGTTGAAGGAAAAAGAAATGCAGAAAACCCTTCTCTAGCCCCAATCTCCGTTGTCATCTCCGCGAAAAAAATCCGCCATGGCTCCTAAATCGAAAGAGAAACCGAAAACCTCGGCATCGTCACAGCCTCCTCCAGCAATCGAAGATCTCTTCACTACTCTCGATAGGCACATCCAGCGATCTGAATACGAACAAGCCGTCAAGGTAGCTGATCAAGGTATACAGATCCAACGTCTCTATGATTCTTCTTAAATTTTATAATGGTGAAATTGAGATTGTGATTGTTGGTTACAGTTTTGTCGATTGCACCTGCCGATGAGGACGCGATCCGATGCAAAGTTGTGGCTCTTGTCAAAGACGATAAGATCGACGATGCTCTCTCCGTCATTCATTCCTTCCATAAGCTTCCCATCGATCTAGGCTTTCAAAAGGTCACTTCTCGTATACTAATCGAACTACGTTTAGTCTAAGAATCACTGAAGAAACCAATTTTTCTTGAGTTAGTTGAGATCTACAAAGATAATGTTTATCAAAAGCTCTTCTGAATCTAAGCTCTGATGGTTTCTCTGTTGCTTTGAATAGGCATATTGTTTATACCGTCAAAACAAGCTAGACGAGGCTTTAGAGTGTTTGAGAGGTCGAGAGAGAGATTCAGAGACTTTGCTTTTGGAGGCTCAGATTCTCTACCGTCTGGGGAAAACAGATGCTTGTGTGGATGTGTATCGGAAGCTGCAGAACTCCGAGATTGAGACTGCGGAGGTCAATTTCGTGGCCAGTTTGGTTTCAGCTGGTAAAGCTTCACAGGTGAAAGGAGCGTTGGAGTCGTGGAAGATCAAACCAACTAGTAGCTTTGAGTTGGCTTTTAACACTGCTTGCTCTTTGATTGAAAACAACAACTATGCTGATGCTGAACAACTTCTGCTGGCTGCAAGGAGGTATGTCACTATAAGTACGCTTGACTACTGATTGTACACTATACTCTTCTCTGATGAAAATACTGTTGGGTTGAGACAGAATTGGTCAGGAAACCCTCACGGATGACGGATTTGCTGATGAGGATATTGAGAATGAGCTGGCCCCAATCGCTGTCCAATTAGCATATGTCCAACAGGTATTTTTGTGCTGCTCGTCTTGTACTTAGCCTCCTGTTTAGATATCTTCTAGTTGTTAGTGACGACATTTTTATCATCAGGTCCTTGGACAAACTCAAGAATCCACCAGCTCTTATGCAGACATCATTAAACGAAACCTGGCTGATGAATCGTCACTTGCTGTTGCTGTGAACAACCTCATTGCCTTGAAAGGTTCCAAAGATGTTTCTGATGGCTTGAGGAAGCTTGATCGCCTCAAAGAGAAAGACTCCCCAAATTTTCAGCTTTCTCAAACACTTGACGCAAAGCTTTCACAGAAACATAAGGAAGCTATATATGCCAATCGCGTCCTTCTGCTCCTCCATGCAAATAAGATGGATCAGGTCCTTTTTAAATCATAAATCTTGTTTGTTCCTATCTTATATCTTCTTTGCATATTTGGCTTGACCATTTAAGAGAATCTTATACCGCAGGCACGAGAACTCTGTGCTGCACTGCCAGGTCTCTTTCCTGAGAGTGTTAATCCTGCATTGCTTCAAGCTGCCGTTTTGGTGAGAGAGAACAAGGCTGCCAAAGCTGAAGAACTTCTGGGACAGTTCGCAGAAAAGTTCCCGGAAAAGTCTAAGTCGGTTCTCTTGGCCAGGGCACAAATTGCTGCATCGGCCAGTCATCCTCATGTAGCAGCAGAGTCCTTGTCCAAAATAACTGATATTCAGCATTTCCCTGCAACTGTTGCTACAATTGTCGCTCTGAAAGAGCGAGCTGGGGACAATGATGGTGCTGCTGCTACTCTTGACTCAGCCATTAACTGGTGGTCAAATTCGATGACTGAGAACAATAAGCTTGGTATATTGATGCCGCAGGCTGCTTCCTTCAAGCTCAGGCATGGTCAAGAAGAGGAGGCTTCACGGCTATACGAGGAGATTGTGAAAAAGCATAAAAGCACAGATGCTCTCGTGGGTCTTGTGACTACACTTGCTCGTGTCAATGTCGAGAAAGCAGAAACTTACGAGAAACAGCTAAAGCCGTTGCCTGGGTTGAAAGCTGTTGATGTGGATAACCTAGAGAAAACCTCTGGTGCAAAACCCATGGAAGGTGCCGCTGCTGCTGCTTCAGCGATGCAGGAAGAAGTGAAGAAAGAGAAGGCAAAGAAAAAGAGAAAGAGAAAGCCAAAGTACCCCAAGGGATTCGATCCAGCAAACCCGGGTCCACCTCCGGACCCTGAAAGGTGGCTTCCGAGAAGGGAAAGGTCAAGTTACAGACCCAAGAGAAAGGACAAGCGAGCAGCTCAAATCCGTGGCTCGCAGGGCGCAGTGACCAAGCAAGAGAAACAAGAAGCAGCTCCTTCGACTTCAAAGTCAAACCAAGCGACCACTAAGAGTGCAGCCGCTGATCCCAAAACCAAGCCTTCTTCCTCTAAGGCTTCCAAAAAGAAGTCTAGGAGATGAATGAAACATCCTTTTTACAGTATTTTCTAAGAGAACAAATGGACTACTTAAAATGACGACACTTTGTTTTCTGTTTTTTGGATTTGTTAAGTTTTGGTTGTCATGACCCATTTAAGATTTTGGTTAATTTATCAGTTTACATATGTTCGTTTGCATTGGTATTGAATCAAGAAGAAGAGCAAGAAGAGTCGATTAAATGCACAAGAATGTCAATAATCAAAGTGATATAGATACAATGAAACAGTGATTTTGGTTATTAACTAATCACTTTTCAGGTTTCTTGCGGAGATCCTTCATCCATTTAAATCCAAGTATGGTTTTCCCAAAGATTCTTCTGCTTCCATCTTTGTCCTTCTTTGTTTTCTTTTTGCCTTCATCTTCTTTTGTACAACTCGGTGGAGGGTCAGGGTTTGTATCCCATTGATCAGCCCATGATAGCCCTGAATCCATCTTCTTTTCTTGAATATATTTCAGAATCAAAGAAACATTAGCCTACCTAGAGGAGTATCTTCATAACTTATTTGTAGCTTTCTTCTTCTTGTCTCATTTCCCTTGGTTTAACTCTATTAGTTTTCAGTTTTTTTGTTGTTGTTATTACTGGTAACCTAACTCTTGTTTTACTACATTCCTCTCTATTTTTGGTCATCTGCTTGGCTGGCAACTTGGCACAAAGAAACAATCTTATATTGTTTTTCTTAATTGAAAATTAGGCCATCTTACGGTTTAACCGTCTTTCACCTACTTTTACAAATGAAAACATTTCACATCCAAAAAAGCACATCCCATCTCCAGACTCCAGTCTCCAGATAGTCCAGAACTATAATTTGCTTTATCTGATTTAAATTATGTTACATAATCCTTAACAAGTTTTCAGAACTGACACAATGATTCATCAGTTCAATAATCAAAAGCTATCACGAGATCGCTAAAAACTCATCTAAAAGAACTCGACATGATCAGCTATTTCTCTGCATACCAGTTTTGATTCCGCAGCCAAACTAATGCTTTTAGCAATAGCAAGACCAGTAAGCTTATGCGTAGACGTTGGCTCATACTTCTTCACCTCTGCATCATCCTTCCCTAACAACAAAGCCCCTCTCGCAGGAATCACATTCTCCCACCAAAACTCCCTCAACACCTCATAGATAATCCTCCAATAGCTTCGGTCTCTCATCACACGGAAAACAGAGCTCCCGTTCAGCGTCCAGCAGTACAAGTCCACCCATTCCCGGTCCATTATCTCCATCTGACCCTGCATCTGAGGCATGTAATAGAACGGCACTTTGGACCAAGGCAATACAGTCTCTGTCTTCCCTTTGTTATACGGACACTTCACTTCTAGAATCCCAACGTCAAGAACTCCATCTGGAGAAGCACCAAGCCAGTGAAACTGCTCTTGGGAGTGAAGAGCAAACCCCATCGAGCCAACCTCACACCCCATGATTCTCTTGTACCTCTCTATCGCAGCTGATTCCATCTGCACACCCCAGTTCATTGCAAATTTTGCAGAGTCCTCCACCACTCGTGACGACTCCGAGTCATACACCTTCTCGTGCCAGAGCTCGGAGCGGCGATTCTTCTTCCAGAAGCCGAGCGCTGTACTGAATGTGCTCGTGGTTAGCTTGTCTTTCCGTAAAGCAAACCATTCTTCTGATTTCTGAGGGATGTCTGATGGGGAGAGATGGCTTGAGACAGCTAGTGAAGAACGGGGAGGAACAGCAACAAGGGGTAAGCTTGTCTGAGAGAGGACTTGTAATGCAGTGGAGGAAAAGGGCTGTGAACTGCTTCTGTTCCTAAACTTTGGTCTCGGTGAAACTGAAGCGCTTGGTTTAGGGATAAGAGTGTGGAACATGGGAATTGAACAAGTCCTCATTTGGTGTTGAAAGGAAGCAACTTTACTTTGGCTTCAAGACCCTACAGAGAAACCCTTTTCAAAATAAGGTGAAAAATGCAATCTTTGAACTTTTATAATCATCAAACAGATTCAGAAACTAGTGGAAAACAAGAGAGCACATACGAAAGGAACTAAAGCAGAACACTGATAGAGAAGTTTTGTGATTTGCGTTTCAATGTTTATCCACGAAAAGGCGAAATGATTTAGCAATCACCAGAGACACTAAACGATCCTAATTCTGAAGAACCCCTTTAACCAGAAAGAGAAATTGGATTATATAAAAGATAATATCGCAAGCGCACAAGGTGTTCGATGATATTACCAGAACCGCACTTCAGCGACCGAGCCGGGGGAGAGGAAGCAGAAGATATGGATTTAGTTGGTTTCATTTGGTTATTTATTTATTAGTTGTGATTTTGATTTGGTCTACCGGTTTAGTCAACTGTATACATATACGAATGCGTTGACTTTGTTTAATTAAAAATTCAGAATACTTATTGCTAGAATTCTTCTAAAGTTCTCAAAAATTTTAAAATAAATACTTTTATTTAATAAAATCACTTTAAAATCAATCAACCATTAATATGATGACATATGGAAAAATAGGTTCTAAAAATCTGAGAAATTATCTCTGCACACAGAATCAATTCTCTATCTCTTTCCTACTTTATTTGTATTTTTTACCTTTTTGATCTTTAAATACTCTATTAGAACTCATCAATGGAGCTGCTCTTATGCTTGCTTACATTTTTTATTATGGTATCAAAATTTTGTTTCCGTCAAATTTTGTGATTTCATATTCGTTTTCCTCCATTTGTTTATACAGTCAAGCCAAATAAGTGTGGTATTGGTGTTCTTACAGTGTCAAGCCAGTTGGTGCACAAAGGATTTTTTTGGTGCGGTTAGAATCTAAAACTTTTGGGTTACTGTATTTTTCTACGGTGGTTGTTGGGTGATCGGTATCTCTTCAGCCGGTTTTTACAAAACTTGTACAGTTTCGGTGTCAATCTATTAGAGCTGAGCTTTGGACAAACCGGTATCTATCAATAATACAAAAAAAAAATGTAAATGTGAGGAGCAAGAAAAAAAATTTAGTGACAAAGTAATTTCCATGAAAATAAACATTTAATCATGAACAAATGTTAACTTTCAATAAACTGTTTTGAATTTATGTGAAATATAAAAATAGATTGATAACAGATTTATAACGATTGTAGAAAGGAATAGTGACAAATATTTTCCATGAAAATAAACATTTACTCAAACCTTAATCATGAAAAAAATGTTAACTTTCAGTAAACTGTTTTGAATTTATGCGATAAATATATAAAGTAAATTGATATATATATATATATATAAAATAAATTGATAAGAGATTTATAACGATTGTAGGAAGGAACAATAAAAATAGTCCAATAACCAAATATTTTCCATGAAAATAAACATTTATTCAAGACACTAAACAAAACTTAGAAATTTTAAAACTCAAGTTCCTTTATCTCATCAGTTTTCCATTGCGCCATGGACAACATACAGTAGTTGCAGTGAAAATCCCAACGACCTCGCATACGTCTCCGCAACTCGTTGCATGTCTCGCAATGATTTGAACACACGATAAATGTGTCAAGCTTTTGAGTGGCAGTTTGTACGATATTTTCGGTCTCTAAACCTGACGCCTTTATGTAGTTATTGTAGTATACATTAGCAAATCCTTTACAATCTATGTATAAGCAATGTGAAAGATTTAGGTTCCTGAGGTTTTGGTGATCAGTGACAAGCGACAATAGTGCATCTATGTATAAAGCTGCACCTCGGAAGCTTAAACTCTCCAGGTTTGAGAAGTAACTCACAATTTGATAGGCTAAGTCATTGTCTAAAAGCCGGATAAGCTTTAGGCTGGTGAGGTTCTTGCAGTTCTCTCCAATGGCGCGAAAGTTAGCATTTCTAATGGGTAAACCAGGTTGAGTAATGACTAACGTTTGGAGATTCTTCCACTGGCTGAATGTAAACATTAGTGAATTCTCATTTAGATTATGATAGAGCGGCAGTGACAATTTTTTTACGTTTGGCATCCTGAAAAAAAAACAAGAAAAAGTAAATAAACACACAAGATAAACACACAAGATTGCACGATACCACGCTTATACACAAATTTTTCTATCATATAATGTGCAAATCTGTTTAAGGGATAACTTACCTTGGAGCAATGATCGCGAGTTCCTCCACTTGTATATAGTAACAGTTATCAAAGACTAGATTTGTCGTGACTGAGCTGTTAAATTTAGTTATCTCAGCCAATATATTTCTGAGCTCATATTGGTGTTCTTCGTCATTAGACAGATGGTCTGCCTTATCAGGAATTTTTGAAATAATTGACTTGAGATTACTTAAGTCTATAGTCTTCCATAAAGATTTGTTGTGAGAAGCAAGGAACCAAGAGACACAGACGCGAGATGTCCCCTTGATTATATCAACAACGTTGAGCATCCCAAATATCTTGGCTAATATGTTTTTCTCCATATTTTCCCACCTTGAGATTTTTTCTAAGCTATTTGGTGTTTCCATCTTAGTGCAGCTAAAAACAATGCAAATTGCAAAGTAATAGAGTTTTCTAATGATTAAAGTTCAGAAATTTTAAAGAAAATAACAATAGATTCAACAGTATTGAATAACCGATTTGTTAGAACAATCAAAAGAGGCAAACAAAAACGTTGAGGAAATGATACAATTTATAGAGAAGTCACAGGACACATATAGGGGATTTACTTGTGGGGATTGTAAACCATTTCTGAATTGTGAAACTTTGGCTACTATATTAACTGAGCACAGATATTTTATGATGGGGCATATTGAAATACTATTACAAAATAAAAAAAAACAATTTAAAGACTTGTATGGCCTATAAGTAACCCATTATGAGATATTTTTCCAAAAAGTTATATATAAACAATTTAATAAAATGGATATATTTGATATGAAATCAATTTACATGATAAAGTTATTTATAAATAGTAATATATTTCTGTAAAATTAAATAAGATATGTAAATAAATAGTAATTGATCTTTTTGTGAAGATATTAAGAAAATCTATCTATATTATTAAAGTAGAAGTCTCATCTCTTCTCTTTTCAGCCATTGCTACAAGAAGCATATGCGGAAATTCATTGATTCCTCTAAAGACAACAAAACCACCCCTCCACATCGAACACCTTACGAACCAACATGATCATTCTTACCCTAACTATTATATTTTTCAAACCCCCCCCCCCCCCCCCATCAACAAATATTAGTATTACCAAAGGCTGTACCAAATAAAAAAAATCTAAGAATATACAATCATAGGTCATGCTCAAATATGAATAAGAGCTAATGGAAAACATATTACACAGTCTAATAAATAACATATTTCACATTCCCGAGCCTATTACAAACCATATGCTTAAGGGTCTTTATCTTGGCTGATAACTGCATCCAGACCATTCACCACATTAGACAACTTTCTATTTGAGCCACTGAATGAGCTACTAGTTCATGCGAAAAGAAAGCCACCACAGTTACTCGTGCTGGTTAGTAACTAAGATTCGTTCAGACCTTTCTATAAGACTACATGTATGGTGTGTTGATTGTATCTTGAGGGGGCACTTACGGTCATTTCTTAAAACTCAGCTTGGACCGTTTGTGGATTCTGAGCATCCAGAGATTATGTCGAACCCGGGGGCTTTTGAGGCAAACCAGGTACAAAAATCTCTTCCGAGAAGCCATATTCTCTCAACTCTCAAAGTCCTTAAACCATAAACATTCAGGTGAAGGTAGGTTGCTGCACGTTGGATGTACATAAAGCATCTGAGTGGGAATGGGATGTCTCTAGAAACCCAAGTGGAGTCCCCACAGATCGCATACCAGACTCGCAACTCATCTCCTTCGTCAGAGAAGCTATAAAAAACACTCTAACTTTCTAGTCAAACTATACTGGGGTTAAAATCTTAATCATGAAGCAGAACCTTTTCCAAAATTGAAGATTTAAGTGGCATATATTTTCATATAAATCATATGGATGTATGATGTATCCAAAGAGCAATAATATATAAAAGATACCCAAATATAAACAGTTTATTAATTAATTTCTGTTTATTATCACAATTCACTCACTAGTAGTATCAAAAAAACATTTTAACTTCATGATCCCACAGACAGATCTCACATGCAGAAGAAGTATTCATGTCGTTATCCTCGCCGTATCGATGCCAAGCACAATTATATGCTAAGAATTCACTAGTTCGACCATCACACCCGCACTTGTCTGGAACGTACGCTCCTTTGAGCTCTTTCATCACCTGTGTGCCAAGCCACCGAATGCTGCCTCCAATCTTGTCCCTCATATCCACCAGCTCCTCCAACGTTTTTGACATTAACGGTTTTATTAAAGAAGACAAGATCTTGAAACCCTCTTGTTTTGTTTCGCCTCCATGCAAAACCGGTCCTGGTATATACATAGACTCAAAGCATATCAAAACTTGTTTGGCTCAAAACGTTTAAATTGCTAAACATGAAGATAAACGCAAAGATACACAACATGCATCGAACTTATAATAACAAAAAAAAAAAAAGAGAAACTCAGGTTAACAATTAATATATATCTTGCTTACCCTCCTCGTAGATGTCTCTGCCTCCACCACAGATTAGGATCAGTCCATAAACATAGGTTGCTTCTTTGTTTCCTTTTTTCGCAGCTTGAGATAAAAGTTTGAGTCCTTTGTGTTTATGGTTTCTTCGAAAATAGTTGATGATTCCTTTGCGATACAAGGCTTCAGGATTCCCGTTCCTTCGACATCTCTTGTAGAAGTTAGATAATCTTTCGGTCCTTACCTTCCTTTCAAGTTCTTTTTTTTTGTTAAGTACCTTCCTTTCATGTTCGGTCCTTACCTCCCTTTCAAGTTCAGGGTCTTGATAATGATACCAAGTCAGAAGAGTGAGTTCGTGGAGGGAAAGTCGAGAGATTACGTATTTTTCATCGCATGTTCTTTTAAACGTTTTGGAAACTAATCTGAGATTACGAACGGCTGACAAGGAAGAAGCAGCGGTACGTGAAGAAATCTCCACAAGAAGATCATCAGGCAAAGAATCGAGAGAAACTCTTCTTTTGTTAGAGTTCTTGAATATGCAAGACGCGTGCAAAGAGGAAGATCTCATGTTACCTAAGCTTCGTTTTCCTTTTTTTTTTTAAGGATACTATTTACATTCTAATTAAGTTGGTCAATTGTTGTTATATAGAGAGGCCTACATTCGTTTTCCTTTTTTCAGTAGGAATAGGAAAAAAAACAAGTGGACGAATGAAAACACAAATTAGTTCCTTTTTCCATATTTAAAAAGGATAAATAAGATAGAAAATCAAAATTAAAGAAAAAAAATGCGTAAATCTTATTGTTTTTTTAGCTCATATATATCTTGTGTTTACTTTTATCCAATTTTCCATATTTGCGCTATTCTTTCTCTCGTTTGAATTTATTTATTGGATATATAACTATTTATACCGGTTTATTTTCCATAAAATGTTTAATAGATTTAGAAAAAAAGTCATACCTTTCACCGGTCTCGATTTTAGTGACATTGTTACATATCTTGTGCTCTAATTTCCACTCCACCGGTTTTTGAATCACACACCATGTATTCTCCATCAAATATTTTATAAAATTTAGAAGAAAAAAAAAATCCCATCCTCAAACCCATCGAGGATAATATCCTTAATGGGGAATATGTTTATTACAAACTGTTTGTCAATCGAACAGTGGGCTTTCTGGATCAAGAACTCACTTGAACCGGTTTCTTCTTTTTGGAGTTGTTAATTGGTCGGACCTTTACAAAAGCGTTTTGCAAATCCTGCAAAACAAAAAAAAACAAAAAGAAAGGGTTCGTTTGGAAACTGAATGAAGGAGCAACAACAGGAATCTATGAAGGCATTAATAACCTAGCCTTTGAAGACTACTCAATTGTTTTGTCAACAGATGAATGGTATCAGATGAACACATAAAAGAGAATAATGGCATGGTAACATCTCACAAACTTTAATAGATCCTAAATGAGTTTCTCTACTAGCAAGGGAAATAACGCATAATGTAAAGAGCAAACACAAGCTTATTATAGAGAGATCGGGGAGTGTCTTTTGATAAATGCAAATGAAATCCCAAAAGAGAGCAAGAGAAGCATTGTAGTAGTCCTATGGTAAAGATCTAGTAACAGGTTAGTTCAATGAATCAACTACTTGTCCTAGCCATATTATATCATACTAGAGGGCACACTTTCTAATACAATCTCTAACCTCTAATTGTTGGATGATGATGTCTAAACACAAACCCCAAGCTAAAAGTTTAAGCTTTTACAAACGATGACCTGATAATTAGCAGTAACCAATATACACTAATCTACACCAAATCTGAGTAAGGTGAAATGTTTATACCTTGTCTGAATTATCATTAGCTGACGCCGGTTCACCAGTCCAAAGACTCTCCAAATTGAAGTAAACCCTGGCCTTCTCATCAAGCGCATGTACTACAAACTTCCCTACACCAATACAAAAGGCAATTACTGCAAACTCCACAGAGAAATATATAAAAAAAAATCAAAACTTTGAAGTGAAAAATAAATAAAAAAGACGAACCGTAGTCAATGACAATCCACTTGGTGTCGTAGCCTTGTACACAAGGAAGCATCACATGTTTCTCTCCTCTCTGCTTCTGCTTAGCCTGTTCAGTGAATGCAAGAACCAAACGATCAATAAAAGTAGATTCTGAAGTATCTGATTCGAATGTAGAAGGAGTTATATACATACCCTGTAGACGAGGGCCTGAGCGATGTTCTTCAAGTGCCAATCGGATCTTCCGGTGGCGATGATCGTGACATCGGCCCAGCAAGACTGGTTCTCCGTTGGAATCACAATCACGTTGTCTGCTTTCACGTCGGAGAGTATCTTCTCCACTTCGGCGACGGAGAGGACCTCTGAGATATCACGGGCGGCGCCGGCGGAAGAAGAAGAGAAGGAGGGAGGATTCGAAGCGGAAAGACCTAGTAGCTTCCATGACTGATCTGGAAGCGACGGTGACGGTGGTGATTTGAGGAGGGAGGGGAGAGAAGAGCAGCGAGATCGGAGAGCCGCCAACATTAGGTTATACCTTTGTCCTTCGACGATTGACCTCAACGGCGATGTGCTGGGTTCGATTTCCACTTTTCTTTTTATTTGCTTTATTAAATCACTTGTTAAAAATAAATTTATTTGAAAATCACGTGTTGTCTTAATCCCGAGTCTCCGATCACCGTATTAGCGAACGCGTACTAGGCTAGCTAACCACATTTTAGAACACAGGTTAAAATCATATTCATTTAAATAATCATATTAAGTTTTGTTATACTTCTATTTCTATTTAGATGTGGATAGTCCCATTTGAGACTCTAAACTTATGATCATTAATAAATCATGGTTGAAACCGACTCTGATGGAAGAGTTAAATCAATGGTAAAAGTTATACAAAGTTGTAGAGGCTTTTTTTGTTCTCTAGTCATTTTATGTGAACAAGAATTTGTGTGTTTCCATCTTTATAAATCTATCATACATTTAAAACTTTGTATTATTGTTTGGAATTTCAAGTCCACGATAGTTCTTCTAGAGTAAAACCATAAAGGCATATTCCTTTGTAGACTTGCAAACAAAGAAGCATATTCTGGTCAACCACACATATTAACCAAAATATAAAATTAAGTTAACGTGAATATAAATTCTCATTTCACATGGTATATTTTTGTGAATATACACTCAATTTGCTGGATTTTAAACAAGTAGCCGACTTTTTTATTTTCTTCGGGATAAGTTATAGTACAATAAAAAACTCTATAAAAGTACTAAGAAAAAATGTAATTAAATAAAGTCTTTGGAAACAGAATTTATAAGATAATTCTGGATAAATTACATTTTTCTACTTCCTTAAAAATGTTAAAATAGAAGCAGAAACGTTGGTTGTTGCCGAAGCAAAAGCGAGAAAACAAACTAAAGAAATATTTTGAGGAAGAAGAAGAAAAGAGAACCTGAGGATTTGAACGGTAGCTGTACACGAGATTTTTTCCACGTCTTATGGTAGAAGAAGAACCGTTGGTTGTCGTGTCTTCTTGTCGGCTTTACGTGAACGGTAGAAGTCGAACCGTTGGTTGTCGTGATTGATTTAAAGCCCTAATGAGATCCATCGATCATCGTCTAATGGAGGAATCAGCTGATACGTCTTCCTCTTCCTCTTCCCCTTATTTCTCTATTTTCACGAATTATCCTCTGATCTCCGCCGTCTTAGCTTTTACCATCGCACAAGTCATCAAGTTCTTTACCACCTGGTACGTTTACGGCTTTACGTGCGCGTATCACTCATATATATTTGTTCTCCTTCTCTTGTCTTCTTGTTTAGAGATTATTTGATCAGACTATTCATAGCTTCTGAGAATGTTTTAAATAAAATATTTATTCTAAGATTGTTGAGTTGCAAGCATCAGGTATAATTGAGCTTTGAAATATAGTGAATTAAACTATTTTTGTAAGTTTTATGAAGGTATAAGGAAAAGAGATGGGATCTGAAACGACTTGTTGGGTCAGGAGGGATGCCTTCTTCACATTCGGCAACAGTCACAGCTCTAGCTATGGCTGTTGGTTTACAAGAAGGCTTTGGAGGATCTCATTTCGTTATCGCTTTCATTCTCACTTCCATTGTACCTTTTTGCTCACTCAGTACTTAATCACCTTCCTTATCACATTTTGATGGTTAAATAGCGAAGGGTCTTGTGTTTTGTGTTTTGTGTGGCAGGTGATGTATGATGCAACTGGTGTAAGATTACATGCTGGACGCCAAGCCGAGGTTTTTGATTTTTTACTGTTTTCTTTAGGTGTCGCAAGCTCTGTCTTTTTTATATTTTTTTTCATACTCATTTTGAGTCTGTTTCATTTTCAGGTTCTCAATCAGATTGTGTATGAACTCCCAGCAGAGCATCCCCTCGCTGAAAGCATGCCACTGCGTGAACTTCTCGGTCATACGCCTCCACAGGTAAGATCAGACCAATAGGGACTTTTTTTTTAAAATGGCTTTCATTAATTGTCAGTACCTGAAGCATAACTATTTGGTGTCGTGTCATCAGGTCGTTGCGGGTGGAGTGCTTGGAACTGCCACAGCAGTTTTTGGATACTTTATCACCTTGATAGTCAAATAGCTATTTAATAAGGTGCAGTAAAAGCTCGCATTTTCTATTCCAATATCGTGTGTGGGTGCCACTGGTGCATAGCTGAAACAGCCATATTTGTGTTTTTGCTAGTTAGCATTTATCTTTATCATTGACAGCATAGTATATAGGTTTGATCATGTAAGGAAAACATGAAAATGTCATTACACAGATTGATGAAGTTGTAAAAAAGGAGCTTGTGCCGTGAACTACAAGTCGACAACGAACATGATCTATTTGGATGTAGCAGAAGGCATACTTTGATAATCAGCTTTATGAAAAGTTCTATCTCTCTCGTAAATTTTAGAGTAGCATCCAATGCAAATCAAATCCAAGCAGTGGATCCTCTCTCCCAAATCTTGAGGTTATTCCACCTCGAAGTTTCATCACTTTTAATTTCCTTTTAACTTCCATGAGATAGGCATAGTTTTTTCATGTAGTAATGCTTATTTTTCTCTAAATTATTTGGCTCATTAAACACATGTCTTAGCATTAACTTAAGTCTCCTATGCCACTTGATGGATATTGATTCCTTTAATGTTGATTCAACCTCCTGAGAAGAATCAGTAGATGTATAGTATAAATAAATACGTCAAGATGGACAAGGGAACATACTTGTCTTCTCCGACTAGTCGCCGCTCCGAAATCACCAGTTCAAGACTCATCATCAGGAATATAAGAGGTTGTGACTTTAAATGGTTCTACTCATAATTTCCATGAAGCAAATGTGGTGAGGATGAAGAAGGATGACAACAGAAAGGTTAGTAGTCTATGTCCCCATGAAAGAGATTGTGGATGAGCATTCTGGATGCAGGGGGGACATTGATAGAGGAAAGAACAAACGGAAATATCAAAGATCGGTCTTGTCGATTTGATACACTATAATCTACGCCCGGACTTTACATTCCACTAACTTCACTTCTAAAAAAAAGAAAAAAACTTCACTTCTAAAGTAATAATTTCAAAACTCAATTTGATGCAGTTACTTTTAAAGTTTCTGTGTAAATAAAATTTTACATAAAACTGCACGAACCATGTTTCTATCTATGATATTTCTAAGTACATGGACCAATAAAACCTGCTTTAAGTAATGTTATATTGTTCAGATTTTTTTTGTTTTCTTATACATTAATCCATCCCAGTTTACAGCTACTGAATGCACTCTTTCATCAATAATCAGAAACTTAGCAGAAACAGAAAATGTGAGTTAAAAGAAGTACCATAATAATGAATCCATAAGAAACCAAAGACGGTCCACAAGCAGTAGAGGGGACTGTCAGGAGGACCACGTGAGTTTGTCAGTCAAACACGGACCCGCCTTTGTTCCCAGCCCGGACCGACAAAACCCATCTCTCGCCGCTCCTTCCAAGATCTCTACCCGTACACGTGCCATAGTCTTCACGAAACTGCCTTCTTTTAAAATCTTAATCAAAGATTCTAAAGTTACCGTTAAAAAGTACAAGTGTATCTTTAAAAAACACCACTCTCGGGAACTACATTAGAAGTTTTAACTTTTTTCATAAACTCTTTGCTTCATCCGAGATTCCTCCTAATTGTTTGTGATTGTTCCCATTGCATTTGCATTTGCATTATTACCATCGCTTTATATTATTAACACTGTATTTAGTAGTATTATAATGGTGATTGTTTAGTCACTTTCTCCCCACGTACACATGATTATTAATAATACTATTTTTTTTGACCAAAAAAAAATAATAATAATACTATTTTCTAACAGTGTTCGCAGCATTTTCACGAACGAACCAGATCTGAACATTATTATAAAAACCATTACCACTATTAAATCTGAAAAGAAAACAAAGAAAAACCCTGGGCCTA